>NW_011499847.1:2958114-3022308 GCF_000495115.2 Populus euphratica | reverse complement strand
TAATTGTATAAATTATAGATAACAACAATACAACAACAACAATAACAATAGTAGTAGTAGTACCTAGTAGTAATAATATAACCAGCAGCAAAAAAATAATAATCATAACTAGTTATATTTCTAAACGTGGCAGCTTAAAAGGGGTCAGTCCATTATAAATTGAAAACCAAAGGTTCAGAATTAATAAAAACAAAGAAATAGGACTGATTTGACTAAATGTTAAAACTTTAGGAATCAATATGATTTATATTCAAAATATTTAAAAACGCTTCACTAACCTGGAAATGAAAATTCCTCTTTGCCCGTAACAATCCACAGAGATGGATCGCATCTCCTTCACTTCTTAACTCAAAAAACCCTCTAAATCAATAAAAAATGGAAGATAAACCGGCGGGGAGCCACGCTGACTCGCCGGCGTCAGCTGAGCCTGGACCTTCAAGGCGCCGAGCTGGAGGGCACAAAAGGAAAGCGAATTCACTCTCAAATTTTCTCTCTTCACCTTTACCATCGAAACGGCTCACTCGCGAGAAAGCTGCGATCTCTAATCTCTCGAACCATAACGGTCCTTTTACTAGAGCGAGACAAATCCCTAACATTTTGGCTTCTTCGGCGCTTTCAGCGGGCGTGAAGGCCGAACAGAAAGTAGCAACGGCGGTTCCGGATGCCGCGGCCTTGGTGGAGGAGGAGAGGAGGATTAAGGTGGAGGAATTGCAAACAGAAATTGAAGCAGAGTTTGAGGTTATTAGATCTCGTGATTCTAATGCTCATATTGTGCCTAGTCATTGTGGTAAGTAGTGGAAGTTCAAGTTTTTGTATGTTTTCTGGGCAAGTTGGTTAATTTAAGTTTAGTTGCTGAGAAAATGCGAAAATTTTTAGGTTTTGGTGCGTGTATTAGCTGCAATTTTGAGAATTCTTGAATTTCGAAGTTTTTTAGGTCAAGTTGTGTGCATTTTGTGCTGCCGTTCATGAAGTGAGAATGTGAGAAATTATGTGTTTTGTTTTATGTGAAAATTTTAAATTCTTGTGATAAGTCAAGTGGGGGAATTGTTTAGTAGAGGCAGACAATGAGTTTGGTTTCCTCCCTTTTGGATTACAGGTTGGTTTTCATGGACAAAAATTCACCCGCTTGAGGAGCGTTTACTGCCTTCATTCTTTAACGGGAAGTCCCAAAGCCGGACACCGGATACCTATTTAGAGATACGCAATTGGATCATGAAAAAATTTAATTCTAATCCAAACACACTTATTGAAGTGAAAGATTTGTCTGAACTTGAAGTTTCAGACTTAGATGCAAGGCAAGAGGTGCTAGAGTTCTTAGATTATTGGGGATTGATTAACTTTCATCCATTACAATTCGATTCTGCTCCCAATGCTGATGGTGATGAAGCGGCAAAGAAAGATTCATCCCTTGAAAAGTTGTTTTGCTTTGAAGCCATTCAACCATGTCCACCTATTGTTCCTAAACCTAACCTTGCAGCTCCAACTACATCATCTAGATTGTTTCCTGAGTTGGCAATTGCTGAAGAGTTGGCTAAGCTTGAGGGGCCATCTGTTGAGTACCACTGCAATTCTTGTTCTGCTGATTGCTCTCGCAAGCGCTACCATTGCCAGAAGCAGGTTGGTTCTTCACTTGGATTTGTTGGTTTTAATTCTGCACCTCTTGCATTCAATTGTCTGTGAAGTATGGAATTTCTTTAAGTCTGTAGCTCAGATTTTTGGCACATAAGATAGGATAGAAGCATGTGCCAAATATTAGTTTTTTACAGTATAGCAATATGGTACATGGAATGGGGCTACAAATGCTCGCCGAATTTAAGTTTCTCCTGGCACCCCAACCTGCTATATATTGCATTCTATCTAACTATGTTCCTATTGGACAGGCAGATTATGATTTGTGCGCCGATTGCTTTAATAATGGAAAGTTTGGCTCAAACATGTCCTCGTCTGATTTTATTCTCATTGAGCCTGCTGAGGCTGCTGGTGTAAGTGGTGGAAAGTGGACAGATCAAGAGACTCTACTTCTTCTTGAAGCATTGGAACTCTATAAAGAAAACTGGAATGAGATTGCAGAACATGTTGCCACAAAAACGAAGGCTCAGTGTATATTGCACTTTGTTCAAATGCCAATTGAGGATGCCTTTTTTGACGTCGCCAATGATATGGATGGCACTTCCAAAGTAACAGTTGATGCGGATGCAACCGTTGATGAGACATCCGGCCCTAAAGATGTCCTTGATACAAGTGAGAGTAAAACGGGTGCTAGTGAAGATCAACCCCTGACTCCTCCAATGGAAGCTTCAAAACCAGAAGATACAAGTGAAGTAAAAGGTAGTCAGGAAAGTACAGAAAATGAGAAAAGCAGTGAGGTGATTAATGGTCCGGAAATTTCCAAATCAGAAGATGCCAGTGGAGTGAAGGTTAGTGAAGAAATGGGTGAAAATGTTGCACTCAGAGCTCTTACTGAAGCATTTGAAGCTGTTGGCTATTCACCAACTCCTGAAAACCGACTTTCATTTTCTGAAGTTGGAAATCCTGTCATGGCTTTGGTAAGTTGAATGTTAGCCTGCTGAAAACTATGATGTTTTTCAGGATGCATCTAGAAATGTGCCCTCTATAAATGAGTATTGATACCAGTATTAATGATGAAAACACAAGTGCTTCCCACACTTAAAAGTGTATTATCTTGATGAACATGCAAGGAAACCTGATAAGTTTCTGTAGCATGCATCTAAATAACAAAAAATATATATGTAAGTGAAAATTTTGCAACTCTTTTACACCGAGCAGGTACATCTACCATGACCAGTCAGTAGGTTCATGTTCCGGTTCATTCATATTCATCTTCTACCTGCATTTGATTGGCAATCAGTAGTATCATTGTCTCCATTCACATGAAGTTTTCATGTTGCAAATGAAAAAAAAAAATAAAGGATTAACCTTGAGGCTTAACACCTTGTATGCAGTAACACATTACAAAATGCAGCTAATGTATTTCAACTTATGGTTCGTTTCATCTATAGGCATCATTTCTGGCAAGATTGGTGGGACCTAATGTTGCTACTGCTTCAGCCCGTTCTTCTTTGAAATCCTTGTCTAGCAATTATCCTGGCATGCAGCTGGCAGCAAGGCATTGCTTTCTTTTGGAAGATCCACCAGAGGAGAGAAAGAAACCATCTGGCAGTGATTGGTATGTAAACCTTCACTAGAACTTAATTTTCTTTCCAATTTATGGGTCATGTGTCTCATGCAAGTAAGAGATTTGCAGTGTTGCCACTGAAATGGCTGATCATGATGCTCAAAAGGACAAGCAAGAGGAAAAAAACCAGAAAGAGAATAGCCCTACCTCAGGTGTAGGTGATAGAGACCTGTCAGATGATCTCAGAGACAAGAAAGTTGGAGACTCTGTTCCAGAAGAGAAGAAACCACTGGATTCATCAAAGGGCGAATCCCCAGAGAAAGTAAATGCTGTAAATGAAGCAGAGACAGCTGTCTCTCACGAAGAAGCTGAACCTGGTAGATCAAAGGAATCTAGCAATTCAGAGTTACCGAAGGACCACACACCTAGTATTGTAAAGGAATCGGATGAGATACCACCCAATTCAGTGTGTCCACCAAGTTCCTTGAAGGAAACACTGGAAGTATCATCAGCCGAAGAGCATTCTCAGCTTACAGAGGTGGCCAAGGATGTGAATATGGTGTCTGATTTGAAGTCTTCAGAAAAGAATGAGCCTTCTCAATCAGTTGCATCAATGACAGTTGACGAACACTCTCAAGCTGGTGATGCATCAAAGGATGTAGATATGGTGTCAGATTCTCTGCCTGCAGAGAAGGATGGGTCACAGCAACCTGCAAAATCAAATGCAGGAGACCACTCTCAGCCTACAGAGTCAACAGCAGATGTAGACATGTTATCTTCACATCCTTCAGAAGTGAAGCCTCAGGATCTGAAGGTTGAAAGTGGAGCCACTTCAGGTCCTCTCTCTATCTTTGTGTGTATGTACGTGCATGCGCACGTGTATCTGTGCCTCTGTGTTTCTGTGTTGGGGGGGGGGGGGGGGGGGGGTATGTATATTCAAGAGGGATCTTGGATGGAGTTAAAAATAAATGGGTGGGATGGAGTTCATTGGGCATTTTATGTTCTGAGAAAGTGTGAGTGTGTCACAGTGATTGTGGTTAAAAAGAAAGAGAAATAAGAAAACAGTCTAACCACATAATGTCTTCTTAAAGCTTTTCCTGGATGAATTCATGAATTTTGCAAATTAATCCGGGTGCATGCCAAAACTTATATGTCATTCTTTTGAATCATGTGCACTTGAATTGAGAATTGGAGGGGGTCTAATTGAAATTTGGTGGTAGAATTTTGACACCATGGTGCTTCTGTTTTGCAATGGTTATTTTGATATTTTGGCTGGTAGATTTTTCCTCTATGATTGTATCTTCTTAATTTGTCTGTTCTTTGCAGAAGAGGGTCCCAAAGATAGTAAGAAAGAGAAGCCTGACAGTGAAGTGATTAAAGATGACAATAAAATTGATAAAATAAAGCGTGCTGCAGTTTCAGCCCTCTCAGCAGCAGCAGTGAAGGCAAAACTTCTCGCAAACCAGGAAGAGGACCAAATCCGACAACTTGCTGCCTCATTGATAGAGAAGCAGGTATTTTTACAGCCCGGTAGGCATTCTACACTATTATCTATGATTGTCCATAGAAGTATGACCTTGTGGATGGTTCCATATGTGCAGTTACACAAGTTGGAAATGAAGCTAGCCTTCTTTAATGAAATGGATAGTGTAATAATGAGGGTGAGAGAGCAACTGGACAGGTCAAGGCAGAGACTTTACCAAGAACGAGCTCAGATAATTGCATCCCGACTTGGTTTACCACCTTCATCTAGAGCAGTGCCACCATCATTACCTACCAACAGAATTGCAATGAACTTTGCAAATGCATTTCCGAGGCCTCCGATGAGCATGCCTGCCCAAAGGCCATCTATATCAAGACCAATGGGTGCATTGGCTCCTACCCCTGGCACATTAGCGTCCACAGCAACTACAGCAGGAAATTCAATTCGACCTTCTGGTCAGGAAAAACTTTCTTCAGTTGGGACAAAGTAGTCGTTCCTTGGAATGCTTGTGAATATATCTGCATTGATTTTTATACACCGGTCAGTTATGGCTAGTTTTACCAAGTGAGTGGCCTCTTCTGGTATTTCTGACTCACTTTATTGCATTTGATATCCTGTCACATTTCCATCTTATAGCTGTATAACATGAATTTTGTTTTGCTTACATGTCCCAAGCCATCTAAAAATAAATAACTTGTGGATAAGCAGATCTGATGCTTTTTATATTTGCTTTTATATCCTTCCACTGACATGATGCTATCTGCCCACAATTTTTCTTACTTTTGTATCCTCTGCGTCTTTGCAGTGTAGAGACTCGACTAAGCTCTAATACTCTTTTCCATCTGTTATGCAGTTCATTTTTTGTAGGTCCTGAGGGCGCTTTTTATCTCCTGCTGCAGGATCATTATCGTGCGACAAGTATGTGTCTATATTAGATGGTATGTTGCACTCAGCAGTCTCCTGGAACGGGGAAAAAAAAAAGGGCTGGTGTCTTTTACAATCTACTCGTTTGAAGCCACTATTGTCAATGTATTAAAAAAAAAATGTGGGGATGGAGCTTTACCAGCAACTCAACGGTGTATTGCAAGATCATTGGACCCATTCAACTCCATGATGTGAGAATGGAGAGAATAATAACTTGTACCTTGAAATTTTGCTGATGGTTGCATTCTAATATCTTGAACATGTTAGACATAGATAACTAGTGTTAGCATTTTGTATTGGCCTGGATGACTTCTTACTGCTCCAAAATGCAGGCTGTCAGATGTAAGAAAAAGGATATTTGGATTCACAAATTGATGCAGATGCTCTGACGTGATATGCACTTCTGGTCAAAATGGTCTTGAAGCCTCTGCCTCGAAGCTGCTCTGTAAATTTGAAATGTCTAGCTTAACAGTTCATGGGACACCCTGGGACCCAATCTGCTTTCACAGGCGCAAGGATGAATATCCGTGCCTAACTTATCTATGCACTGCGTCAAAGAAATCTTTCATTAACAAAACACAGTCAGGCCTAAGGCAGTGCAGTATAGCTATTTCAATTGATAGCCTTGCAGTAGTTATGTGGATGAAACTTTAATTTTTGAAGTTCTCAAACAAATTTCTTGATTGAAAGAAAATGTAACAGCATGATGTAAATAATAACAAGAACAAATGGCGCGATGCGGCGCCTGGAAAAAAAAATCACACAGCATGAACAAGTCCAGCAGTTCTTAAGGCACCATATCCAGCACTGCGGTACAATTTTTTTCCCACGAACACTTAATTTACAGTCCAGCCTCGTACACAACGATTGGAAGGGCTAAAAACAGCCCAATTGTTTGTAGCACTATAAAAGATGATTTATTGCTGCCGAAGAATCAGGCTATAGTTTAGCACTCACATCCAGTTGACCTAGGTTGACTGCTGGTTCCAACATCAATGGTATCTGGCAGGTATCTTCATGCCACAATTTGCACGGGAAACACAAAAACAAATAGAGTGCCATTAGTATCCGTTAGCGCTGTTATAAAAGATAACAAGCACTATTCAATGTTTTAGGAAAATTAATAAAATAACGAGCAGATTTTTTAAAAAATGAAGTCGCAGTTAACAAGTTCAAATTAATTGCTTTAAAAAGATCATCGGATCAGATATCCAGCAATCCTACTAGCTAATTGCAGTCCATAATAAGTACTATACTTAATGGCAAGCTCGGATTCTGATGTGAGAAATTTATCAGACTAGTCAATGTATTCACTAAAAGCAGAAATAAAGGGTGAGTTGTGAAAATAGATATGCTTATCTTTCTGACTTACATCTCTTCCTCTTCCCCACTCTTCAGGGCATTCTTTGCTATGCATTGGAAAGCTTCCTCAACATTAATGCCTTCCTTGGCAGAGGTTTCAAAGTACGGGATATTCCCTTTCGAGGCACACCATGCCCGTGCCTTTTTCTCTGAAACCTGGAATTCACAAGAAGCGGATGTTTATCTACACAGAAAGGAATAGATAAAGAGGGAGTGTTGTGTGACACATTCAAGATACATACCACTCTGCTATTTCCACCATCCACATCGACCTTGTTTCCAAGAACAACAAATGGGAAATTCTCTGGGTCTGAAGGGCTTGCCTGCAAATTTTTTCTCAAATCATCATTGCAGATCAACTTCAAAAAAAAATCACAGATTTTGATAGATACGCTTTTCTGCAAGATTGAAAATAAATAGAGCAATACCTGAATGAGGAATTCTTCCCTCCAATTATTAAGGTTATCAAAAGATTTCATCGAATTAACATCATATACAAGAACACAACAATCAGCACCACGATAGAAAGCAACACCAAGGCTTTGGAATCTTTCCTGCCCAGCGGTATCCCAGATCTGCCAAAATAAAAGGATTTGCTAAATGTTTGGGTGCAGCTATCCAACAAAATACTCTTTAAGAGTTTGAAACACACAGGAGGGTTGACTAAGAATCCAATGGCATGATTGGCAAGCAAAAGAATTTTTTGTTTCTGCAATGACACATGGAATCAAGTTGCACAGGATAGACAATAATCAAGCATTGGCACAGGTAGATTGCCAACCTATGCCATAGGACACGAAATGCATACAGCAATCAATGTGGAAAGCTTCTCCCACAAAGTCGCAAGAGCAGTGACTAGCTTAGACCCCACCTGGAATCCAATAAATGGGGAGGAATACAATTACTCAAGTTCATTTTTGTCCAGTTGATATAATTGGATAGTGTGAAACAAATTGACATCAAAACACATTTGAGCTTTTACAAAGACACAATAAGTTCCAAGGAAACTACTTGCTGATTTTCTTTTACATGTATTCTATTAGGGATAATATGGAGACTTCTATTCAATTCAATTCAGATCATTTTCATTTTGTTCTTGCATAGTAACGAAGTGAGTCATAAATCCATTCCAACTCGACACACCATAATGATGATGTCAGTCAAATTCTTTCAGTTCCCAAAAGTATATACGTCAAAAAAGCATCTATGAACCCCCAAAAGTATACACAATTTTACTAAATTACTAAAATTGGAGTCACATCAATGACATAGCAAGGCGCTTAGGCTACCAGCACTACCAACCTGTAAAGTAAAGAGCCTATCTTCAAACTGAACTTCCTTAGTCAAGAAATCAGCTCCAATTGTCGCCTTGTATTGATTGCTAAACTTCTTGTTTACATATCTAAAAGCATTACGTCAAGAAAAACAACGCCAGAACAGGATACATCTCGCAGTATAGCATGCAATACAGATTTTTTTTATATGCTAAAACAATTACTAGTGAGATAACAACCAGGTCAAAAGGATACTGATTCATCAAAGAGGTCTTTCCTACCCTGCACATCGCGAACAAATTCTATTACTTCATTGAAATCAATCAAAGCAAACAAGCATAGGCAAAGGCATTCAAAGTTAATCTAAATCCAAAATACAGATCAAAGCCTAAGAAATTGAGAAAAATCAGGGTACTAGAAAAAAGTATAATTCAACCAAATAGATAAGCAATTCTACAAATCAGAAAAAAAATCAGGATCTGGAAAGATCCGCCTAGGCAAACCCTAGAATTCAAAATCGAACTAGCAATAGATGGAGGGGTAGGTAAGGTGACTGACCCGCTGTCTCCGAGGATGATGACCTTCAAGAGAGTTCTTCTACGGGAAGGCATCTTTGTTTCAGTCGATTGATCTCTGTTTGGTTTCTGAAAAATAGAAGAGAAGGAAAGAGATTGAAGATTTCTTCTCTTTTCTTTTTTTGGTGTGTTTAGAGTAGTACTGAGCAGATCTTCTCTCTGCTAATTACTCTTGCGGAGGAGGAAAAAGGAGACGCTCATTTGTTTGTCTCTCTCTCTCTCTCTCTCTCGTTTCTTTTTTGAGTTCAGCTGAGATGGTCGGACTTAAATTTCTAGTTTATTAGAGCCTGCTTGGTGAGTGAAAGCTCGCAGTGACCTGTAATTTATGGAATCTATTTATTTATTTATTTATTTATCTTGTTTCGGAGAAAGTTCTGGAATGACAGTTCGTTCGGTGACGTATTGTGTTTCGAGCTAACTGCCGTTATTTTCTTATTGGAGAGTTAGCTTAATTTATCTTTTGTGTTTTAAGATGGTTACAGGAATGTCTTAACAGTTTTAATTGTTTTTTATGTGTTTCTATATTTTAGATTAGTTTGTGAATATTCTTATATAGATTATGAAATACTGTTATTTGAAAAATTCAAAATCTATCTAATTCAATAATAAAATAGCCCATTTGCCTGGGCTGATTTTTGAAACATATTTTTATTTAATAACGTGATGATGAAAAATTATATTTTAAAAAATTCTAATTATTAAAATTATAAAAAAATATATGTTTTATTTAAGCATTCTCATCATTATATTTTTTTTATCTGTGTATAAATTCATCATCCATTGTTGCATGAAAATTTTTAAAACTTATTTTTATTTAATTTTGTAATGATGAGAATTAAAATTTTAAAGAATTTAAATAATTTGAGCTGTGGAATTTAAAAAAAATACAATTAAAAAAATAAAATATAATTAAAAACATGGAATAATTGAATTATTTATAAGAAAATAATATTAACTAATTATGTAAATAGATTTTATTTTAAGAGCCTAGTCCGAGTGTACACCGAGCACGAGAGGATTACCTATGAACCTTGCTTTGGAGCCCACCCAAATAATTATTTTTTTCATATTTGTGAACAATGTGTTATTTACTGTAAGTATTTTTGGTTATTTAATTTTTTTTAATAGCTAAAAATCTAGAGTTTAAGTATTTAAATTCAAACAAACCTAGTTTTCAAATATTTTTCATCTCAAAAACTGAAAAATAAATCCTATGAACCTATAAAATCCTATTTCCAACTAAAAAAACATTTTAATCAACCTTAAAAACTCTATTTTAAATCAAATTCAAAATCTTTTTTAAAACTCGATTTAATTCTTCAGCATTATTATAATTAAAAATCATAAAAATCATTTTTATCAAGTAACTCTTTTTAAATATGAACTCGTAGACATGAAAATCAAAATTATTAATGGTCAAAATCGGGCCAATTAAAACAAAATATTTGGTTTTTTCTGTAATTTTATCTCTTTCTCTGACGTATAAAAGACCGCAATGTAATAAAAAATAAGCTCCTGATCAAAACGTAATAGCTGGAAAAAGCTGGGGCAAAATATGAGAAATTTAAAATTCCAGGAATCACTGGGTAATTTTGTGCGCTTTGAAAAAGACCTTTGTTTTTTTAATTTATATAAATTTTGATCCCGTGTCTCTCAATTGTTTTCCCAACAACTAAATCCCGCAAAATTGATGGCTAGTTTAATGCCGAGAATACAACAAAACATGTGCATTTAAGTGGAAAAATCCATGAAAACATACCTTGCTAGGATCAAATTAAAAAAAATAAAGCTGAAATACTAAAATGAGAACATGAACATTGACGGAGGATGATATTGTAAAGGATGAATAGTAAATGAACATGCCATCGTATTTTAATTTTCTTCTGTACAGGAAATATAGTTGAAAGCTAGGTAATTTTTTTAAAAAGAAATTATCTGTCATGTGGTGTAAAAAATTATTATTTTCATCGCTATTTTTTAATAAATTAGGTCATGTTTGTTTGATTTTTGCACATGAGGATATTTTTATGAATTCACCGTTAGCAAACGTTGTTTTCTCCGTTAGAAAGAGAAGAAGCGGGGTAGAGTAATGGTCAAGCATGCTAGGCTTATTCTCTAAGCGGGGTAGAGTAATAATGTTCAGCATGCCAGGCTTATTTTTTTAAGGGGATATGTTTGTTTTTGTATTTTTTTTAAAAAATTATTTATTTATTTTAAAATAATATATTTTTAATATTTTTAAATTATTTTGATATACTGGTGAAAAATAACTTTTACAAAATAATAATAAAATTATTAATATATATTTTTATATAATAATTATTTAAAAAATAATTACAATTATATTTCTAAACAAGCTACGTAAAATCCCTTTCAGGTGCCCTCGCCGGCTTGCTGGAGGATGGGTTTGAAAACAGTTCCTGTTGAATTCTAAAAACCAGCGAAATAGAATAATTCAAAATGATATATTGAAAAATAACTCTCTAACCAAAGAGACAAATCGAAAACAATCAAAAACTTGTAGAAACAAGTAATATACTAGAGTGAGAGATGTAATGATAATTTAACTAATTTCTCCCATAATGTTGGATACTTTGAAGAACTACCGTTGCTCTATAAGTATGTCAAGATTACTTTAAGGAAATTGCTGAAAATCAAAAGAAAATCATTAATAATAATAAACTGTAAAACATGAGGCTTTAAAAAAAAAAAATCGTTGGAAATTTGTCCGTTGGCTTTTGGATTATAAAACTGTACGTAGTTCTAGGTATTTTCTCAGAAGTACAAGATTCCTCAACTTGCAATAATACGTAAAAAGAAAAAAAAATCAATAGAATTGCTATTAAAACCACGTGATCGCAATTATGCACAGGAGACTCGTGCCCAGCAATCATAGCCGGGAATTTGAGCCGGTCATAGGACTCCACTAAAATAAAAAATAAAAAATTAAAATTTTAATATTTTATCTAGAATACAAAAAAAACAATCAATTTGGATTTATACTGTATATAATCAGGTCAAAAAAATAAAAAAATATTTTATGCGAATATACTTATAGATTATTAAAAAAACATAAGAATCTGAATTTATAAATTAATTATATATATTTTAGGTTTATAAAAAAATATTAAAAAAAAGTAGGGTTTTACTTGAGTTATGTTAGATTATCCGTGGTTTTAATTGACCAATTATAAATTTAAATTTTACATATTTAAAACTTAATCAAAACCTTAAATTAAACTTGTTAGATAAAGTGGTTTGCATAACCATACCTGCAATATTTTTCCTTAAGAATTACTCATAAGTGCATCAAAATGACATACATTCACATGTCTAATTTATTTGAATAAAAGATCACCAACAATAATGCTTTCAATTCTATTTTTATCCATAGAAGATTGATGCTATCTGTATTTTATTATTTTATTAGTCCGACCCTACAAATTTATTAGAAAAGGAGAGAATAAACTCCTATAAATTCAAATTATTTATTTTTACATTCCTTGAAAAAAAATTAAAAAATAATAATAGAGATAGAGAATAATCTTAATTAAAAATTTAAGGTGTAAATTTTTTGCTCATACTATTTTGAATTTAATTTTATTAATTAATTAATTAATACTACTACGTTTGAAAAAATTATTTAAATTCGAAAATTTAAATTTTAAAGTTAGTTTCTAATCTATAACATCAATATCACTCCATATAGAATCTCTAACATCTTGATTAGCCGCCGCGATCTTGATATTAACCCTCTATTTCCCATTGAAGAAAATCTTATTTCAAAATTAAGGAGCGCGGCAAGATACGATCATGTTATCTCTGGGAGGCCCAACTACTTGAATGTCTACCGTGTGAAGCAATTTCCAGCTGGCAACCCATAACCCATTGAAGCCAACGTGTTTCTCGGGTACAATCAAAGCAATTTTTTTTAAGACAAGTATCTGCCGTTTTGACCAATGGCACGAGTAGTTTAAGCGGGGACTAGCAATTTTTAACTTGTTATGCAAGTACCTTTTCACAGGATAATATATAGTATTTTGATTAGTATAAATATAATTTTTTTATTGTATATACTCTAGTAGAAAAAAACTATTTGAAAAGTTAATTTTATTAAAGTGGAAGAAGTAAATGCTTCATTTTTTTTTCAATGAGTTTGATGCTATTTTTTTTGAATAACTATATTTAATTGATTTATTTTTTATTAGCCTCACTTTATTGGTTTGGATTTTTTTTAAAGACATGTAAGAATATTTTTTTAGAAAGAATATTTTGATATTTTATTTAGCATTTAATCTGAAGCATGTAAAAACAAGCGTGAGTTAAAATAATATATATATTTTTTTATTTTTGACTTTCCATTGTTCTAACACCACAGTTCAATTTGCCTTTCATAAAACAAGCATGGGAACAAGTTTGAAACAGATGTTACAAGCACATGAAACCACAATTCTGGCAATTTTGATCACGACAACAGCTTATGCAGCACAAATACGAAGATGTTTAGGTAGCCACGAGAGGGGATCCGGTTAGAAAAGCGATTATGGGCTCGACCCTCCCTCTCACAGCATTGAATAAAATGACTAGAACATTTTTCAATTACAAATTAAGGAGAGATTCAAGCTCTAAGAAGACGAGAAACATTAATATCAATCGATTTTTTTGTTTTGTTTTGTAACCATTCATGTTTATCCATGGACTTCTTGTGGTGGATTCAGTAAATTTTTCGTGTTAAAAACTGTTGTTTAGAGAGCTCAATACAGAATGTAGCTAGTGCCAATGATTCCAGATACGACTGCTTAATTATACACGAGACATCCCAATAAGCAATGCCAAGCCATCATCAGTGATCTCACGTTGCTAACTCCAATTTCCTAGGAGATTATTTAACTTGCTTGCTACGAGTGATGTCCGTATACGATTCTTGATGCTTCATAAAATTCCTTCTTAAGATTTGCATCACACGAAGCGCACGTTAGAATTTCGAATTACGGTACACACGCAATGAAAATTGAGCTGTTCATGGGATGGAATATGAGCAAATACTGTTATCTATTATTTACATCCCAACTATCACATTAAAAAACAAAGACAGACATGGGAGGAGGAGAATAAAATATAAAAAAAATATTTTTATAAATACATTTTTTTCATACTTGTATTTATCTATTTTTTAAAAAATAAATTAAAAAATAACTAATTGAACAATACTAATTACCCCTTAATCATTATAAAATTTTTGAAGTTTTTTTTTTAAAAAACGACACAAAAAACCAACAATTAAAGCCCACCCTATGTGCTTTCATAATTTAAATCATGGGTAGCCATTCTAACTCAAAAATATATCTGATTTCTCGATTAATTTAAATTAATTATTTTTATTTAAATAATATTGTTTTTTATTTTTTTTCTATATAGATTTAAATCAAATTTAATCGTATTTTCAGCTTAAGCAGTCAGTAAAGCCAGTGACATATCCTATCCAATTTAAAAGCCAATTCATACCATGTACTTCAATTCTCAAATTTTCAGAGAAGGCTCTTAACCGATCTTCACAGGTATTTAAAAATATAAATTTTAAGTGATATAATTTGATTATTCAGGTTTTAAATGTATTCTTTAAATTTTATTAATTTGAAGTTTATAAATTTTAAAATTACTAAATATTTATATAATTGTTAATTTTATAATCTATGAGATTAATAAAGATATATATAAATTAACCCAAATATTTATATAAATATAAAAATATATATAAAACCAGAAATAAATAAATATTCATACTACCTCAAACTCAATTTTACTATCTCATTCATTTATCTCGCATGTACAAAACCAACACTGTGAGGTATTTAAAAATGTAATAATATTTATTTTTAAAAATATTTTATATTTAAAAATAGATTAAAAATATTTTTTATTTTTTAAAAATTATTTTTAGCATTGCACATCAACCAAAATAATTTGAAAAATAAAAAAATTAATTTAAAATAAAAAAATATTTTTTTAAAACACAAAAAAATATAAAATAAGCGGGCTGTTAGAAGCTAAACCCAAAATCCTGAGGTTAGAAAAACGTAAAAACACTCCCACATCACTCACTCCCATGAGATTTAATCCGCTCCTCTTCAAAAAAAACACACACAGGACACAGAGAAAACAAGACACACACAGAGCTCTTCTTCAAAAACTCACTTGTGCCTTCACAGTAAGAAGAGAATCAAGCAATAAACCACACATCCTGCACTTTATTAACGTAATTGGCGATGGCACAACCTCTCGTGAAAAAAGACGATGATCACGACGATGAAGGTAATTCCGCTTGTCTTGATTCTCGATAATTTGTTACATTTTTGCACGAACTGACACCGTTTCTTTTACCGTTGTCTTTGTTCGATTTAGGCTTTCTTGATTCAATTTAGGGATTCATTTCCAAATATTTGGTGATATAATCAGATCAATAACTAGGTTCTGGATCTGCTCCATTTTGGATAATTTTAAGGCGTTTGTTAAGTATTGCTTGATTAAGAATCGGATCCGATATTGTGAGATTTGATTGTATTGATCTGATCTGTGTTTTATCTAGGGTGTTTTCGAGCCCTGAATTACAATGTAGATTGTTGATTCGATTTAAATCCGATTAAATTCACCTGCTCTAATGTGATATGGTGTGACCTTTTGTATTATTGATCCAATTCGTGTAATTACTTCTTAATTAGTCCCTGTCCTTCAGAATCGTAGATTCTTTGAGGATTACTTTTTAATTGAGTGTAATTTTGACTGGCCTTTAATATTTAAACCATGTAATGTTTCCTTTTACAGCAGAGTACTCTCCGTTTTTGGGGATTGAGAAGGGCGCTGTTCTTCAGGAAGCTAGGGTTTTTAATGATCCTCAACTTGATCCGAGAAGATGCTCTCAGGTATTTGTTTTCTGTTGCCTTAATCTTTTGCTGTAGCTTGTATTTTTAGGTGATAACCGGAGTTAGTTTGTTTCCGGGGTTTGGTGTGTTTGTTTAATTGCAGGTTATCACAAAGCTTCTTTATCTACTGAACCAAGGAGATTCCTTCACCAAGGTATAGTGTTTCTGCTAGAGAGCTTAAATCTTAATTATTTTAGGAATTGTAGAATCCTTTTGTTTTCTCAAAGAGTTGTTGCGTGATTGACCCTGTTTTGGATGAATTTGCTTTCATAATTCCTATATTAAAGCTTCATACATGGAAAAAATGTCTTAATTTTTCTTTCAATATCTATGTAGACTGAAGCCACAGAAGTTTTCTTTTCCGTGACAAAGCTTTTCCAGTCGAAAGATTTAGGTTTGAGGAGAATGGTTTATTTGATTATAAAGGAATTATCGCCATCAGCAGATGAGGTTATATGCTATGCTTTAACTTTGTTTTCAAGTCTAATCTTTTTTTGCAGATGTACAAAGTATTGATTACTGACCAATTATGTTCCATATCAACAACAGGTTATTATTGTCACAAGCTCCCTAATGAAGGACATGAATAGCAAGACTGATATGTACCGAGCAAATGCCATTCGTGTGCTTTGTCGGATAACAGATGGAACCCTTCTTACCCAGATCGAACGATATCTGAAACAAGCAATAGTTGACAAGAATCCAGTGGTTGCTAGTGCAGCCTTGGTCAGTGGGATTCATTTACTCCAGGTACTGGTTAATTGCCCTTGTAGCAAATTGTTTTCTTTTCCAATTCCCTCTCCAAAATTTCTAATATATTTGTTAATGTTTTTCAGACGAACCCAGAGATTGTCAAAAGGTGGAGTAATGAGGTTCAAGAAGCTGTACAGTCAAGGGCTGCCCTTGTACAATTTCATGCACTGGCTTTGCTCCAGCAGGTAAGTATTCTTTCCAGTTTGATCAGCATTAATGGATTTTTCTTCTTCTTAATTTGGAACTTTCTATGAGATTTAAATCAAATAACGGCCTATGGTTTTGTTGGTAGAAGAAGTTTAAGTGAAGATATAATGGCGTGGCATTGAGAGTTTCTTTGTAAATTTTATATATAAAAGAATTGAAGTGCTGCTCTTCATAAGGTCATTGCATAACAGCCTTGATGTTACTAGTGTCTGAGTTTGTATTTCACATAACAGTTGAGACCCAGGAAATAAATTTAATGGTTGATTTTAAACTTGTTTAATTTGCCTTGCCTCTTTGCTTTCTTGGAAAAATAACTGTTATAGAGGTTCTATGTAGAATTAAATATATCAATGACAAAAAAAATCCTTGTGCTTTCCAAACTTGCAGATACGACAGAATGATCGACTTGCTGTTAGTAAGTTAGTTACTAGTTTGACTAGGGGAACTGTTCGCTCACCACTGGCTCAATGCCTCTTAATACGTTATGTTAGTCAGGTTCGTCTATTCTAGTCAGACATATTTTGATACTTGTCACTCATTTAATGTGAGCTACGATGATGGCTTTATTACTCTTTGCAGGTTATTTGTGAGTCAGCTAACACACAAACAGGGGACCGTCCTTTCTATGATTTTCTGGAGAGTTGTCTGCGCCATAAGGCTGAAATGGTAATATTTGAGGCTGCCAGAGCAATTACAGAGCTCAGTGGTGTGACAAATCGAGAATTGACTCCAGCAATCACTGTTCTCCAGCTCTTCTTGAGTTCTTCCAAGCCTGTGCTGAGATTTGCAGCTGTCCGCACTTTGAACAAGGTTATGATTTTACTTTAATCTATGACTGGCTGTTTTTATGGTTGAATGCTATGATGCTAGTAATGTAGATTGTATGGTTATTGCTCATGCAAGGGAGTGTGTTGTATCGCTCTTGTAGTTTTTCAGAATGCCAGATTTTGGTGATGGGGTTGTTGGAACTTTTGTGCTTTGTCCCAGTGAAAGTGCCCGTGTTTTGTTCATGAGAGGAGTGTGCGAAATATTAAACAGCTCAATTTTCATTGGTGTTGATTACCTGAAAAGATTTATCATCATCTTGTTTGGAAATTTTCACATCATATATGCTGACCATGACTTGAATATTTTGCAGGTGGCCATGACTCATCCCATGGCTGTCACAAACTGCAACATTGATATGGAGAGCTTAATTTCTGACCAGAACAGAAGCATTGCCACTCTTGCAATCACCACTCTACTGAAGACTGGAAATGAATCAAGTGTGGATCGCCTGATGAAGCAGATAACAAATTTCATGTCAGATATTGCCGATGAGTTCAAAATTGTTGTTGTGGAGGCCATAAGGTCACTGTGTTTGAAGTTTCCCTTGAAGTATAGATCATTGTAAGCAATATTTCTGAGAATTTATTTTTTGAAATTATATGTTTTCATGGACATTTCACTCTATATATAATCCCCTGTCACATAGCCCGTGCTAATGTTCTTAGCTGTTACTTTCAGGATGAACTTTTTAAGCAACATTCTCAGGGAGGAAGGAGGATTTGAGTACAAAAAGGCTATTGTAGATTCAATTGTGATCCTTATCAGAGATATCCCTGAAGCAAAGGAAAGTGGTTTACTTCATTTGTGTGAATTTATTGAAGATTGTGAATTTACCTATCTATCCACACAGGTAGCATTTCTCATCATTCATAAGATCGCTGCGTTTATTGATGTTGTTATGCTTTTTTCCCCATCGAACTATGTTTGTTTCTATTTCATTTGCATTATTAGATACTCCACTTTCTGGGGATTGAAGGCCCAAAGACCACAGATCCCAGCAAATATATACGCTATATCTACAACCGTGTGCATCTTGAGAATGCTACTGTCCGGGCTGCTGCTGTGAGCACTCTGGCAAAATTTGGTGCTATGGTTGATGCACTGAAGGTACTGTGGGCATGATCTTTGCATACTTGTGTCCTGTGGTATCTGGTATGACTACTTTCATTGAAGATGGACTGCTTTCTTACATGAGCTGGAAAATTTATTGTTGCTTTGTGTTGCAGCCACAAATTTTTGTCCTGTTGAGGCGCTGTATCTTTGACAGTGATGATGAGGTGAGCTTCTTTAGAATAGTGCACTTTGCAAAGTTTTTATAAATTGACACGTTCCCTTTTTTAGCATCATACACATCTCATGGAGTCTAAGTACATGAATATGTTTGTGTGCACATGCATGAGCCTCCTATTGAAAGATGCTGTTTGTTTATCATGTTCAATCCTACCTCTTCAAAAACTTGTGTTGTCTTTTCACATGTTATTATTTTGAAGTATCTCCTCTTCCTTCTCTACAGGTTCGTGATAGAACAACACTTTATCTCAGCACACTTGGGGATGATGGTGAAGTGGTTGGAACTGATAGAGACACAAAGACTTTTCTCTTTGGAGACCTGGATATCCCTTTTGTGAATCTGGAGACAAGTTTGAAAAATTATGTGAGTTTTCTGTTCTATCTTACCCATTTTGCACTACTATTGTATTCATCTCATGTGTTTTCTGTTTGATGCAGGAGCCTTCTGAAGAGCCTTTTGATATTGATTCTGTTCCAAAAGAAGTCAAGTCTCAGCCGCTTGCTGAGAAGAAAGCCCCAGGCAAAAAGCCAACTGGTCTTGGTGCTCCACCGGCTGGTCCTCCATCTACCGTTGATGCTTACGAAAGGCTTCTTTCCTCTATTCCAGAGTTTTCGGACTTTGGGAAGCTTTTCAAGGTTCTATATCCAAATTATTTCTTGCCACATTAGCCACATGGCACACCATGTTTTTGAATTGCTGAGTTAGGAATGATTAAATTTGAGCTTTCTGTATTTCTCCTCTTTCTTTCTACAGTCCTCGGCACCTGTGGAGCTTACAGAAGCAGAAACAGAATATGCAGTTAATGTTGTTAAGCACATATTTGATAGGCATGTTGTGTTCCAGTACAACTGCACCAACACGATTCCTGAGCAATTATTGGAAAATGTAATGACATGTTTGGAGAGCTGTATTTACTTTTCTGTCTACTCGGTTTTATCTTATCAAATTGTTCTGATGACTTCAGGTCTCTGTTATTGTGGATTCGTCAGAAGCGGATAACTTTGCAGAAGTAGCATCCAAGCCTTTACAATCTCTTCCTTATGATACACCTGGACAAACCTTTGTGGCATTTGAGAAGCCTGAGGGAATCACTGCTGTAGGAAAGTTTTCAAACACATTGAGGTTCATTGTTAAGGAGGTACATTTTCCTGCTTTATTCTTGTGACGATGCATGCATTTGCTTTTTCTAAGTTATGTGCATGAAACTTTTTTGGAATTTAACTTGGTTAATTTGCTATTTTGATGTATTAAAATGGTTTGAATTGTTTGCTTTCACAGAAAACGAAGTAATTTCATTTAGATAGTTGGTTTAGTTTATTCAAGAGAAAGGAAAATGTTTGTTTGAATATTTTTCTGTTCACAACCACTATATAGCTGGTATAATTTTTTTGACTCTTTTGTATTTGGTGTTTTCTATTAGGTTGATCCAACTACTGGTGAGGCAGAGGAGGATGGCGTTGAAGATGAATACCAACTGGAGGACCTTGAGGTTGTTGCAGCAGATTACATGATGAAGGTCGGAGTCTCCAATTTCAGGAATGCTTGGGAAAGCATGGGAGATGATTTTGAGCATGTGGATGAATATGGCCTTGGCCCAAGGGAGAACTTGGCTGAAGCTGTTATCGCTGTCATCAACCTTCTTGGCATGCAGCCTTGTGAGGTTAGTTTATCATTATGTGATTACACAATGAAGTTAATTACTGAAAATTTGACTATCTATAAAAAAAATAAGAATGGACCAGAACCACTTGATTTCTTAGGTTGAATTAAGAAATCAGGCCATAGCTGGAGAGGTGAAAGTTCCTTTCTATTGGAGTGTGAATGCTGGTGTTCTGATATCGTTCCATAAATTTATCCTATTCTTGAAAATTGCTGATCATCTTTCTGAAGTCAATCACACTGAATGCTGGTATTCTGATATCATTTCATAAATATGCAAGATGAAGACCATGCTGTTATCCCTTGATGATTAGAGTTGCAATATTTGAGCTGCATAGGACCGCATTAACTTCATAATGCCAATGAGACCTTCAATTTGAACTATTTTTATCATTTAGTGGTCCCTTTTGGTTTTTTCAAGTATGATATCATTATTAGATATTTGAAGTCTTGTTGGAAATACGTCCCCTATAATCTCTGTTAGCTGATGTTCTTATATATTTTGTCTTGCCTTCTGTGGTGTTCAGGGAACAGAGGTTGTTGCAACCAATTCAAGGTCACACACGTGTCTACTATCTGGTGTTTTCCTAGGCAACGTGAGGGTGCTTGTGCGGTTGCAGTTTGGAATTCATGGTTCTAGGGATGTTGCAATGAAACTGGCTGTTAGATCTGAGGATGAAGCCGTCAGTGATACCATTCACGAGATTGTATCAAGCGGCTGAGTTGTCAGTCCAGTGGTTGTTCCTCATTCTACTTCGGCCATTTGTTTTTTATCCGTGGATGAGGTTAGGGGCAGATTGCCGTAATCAATTAAAACCTGCTATACAAAGAGTTGCAAGTCATGGAAGGGAAGTTAGGCTTGCAGGGAGACTGTATTTGCATTAATTTCACAAAAGAATTTTAAAAATAGCAATTAAAATAATAAAAATAAAGTTTTAAGAAATAAAATTTGTAGACAACTTTTATTTTTTTGATTGAAAGATGAAATTGATAAAAATATTAATTTTAAAAAATAACCTAGAATAAAAATTTAACAATAAAATAAAATAAAATAAAATTTTAAATAATAAGAAAATAAAAGGATAATTCAAAAGTTTTGATAGCACATCACTATGTCCAATGAGAGAAGAAAAAAAGAAAAGTAATGAAAAAAATTGTCATAAAAGAAAAGTAATGAAAAAAATTGTCATTGATAACACTTCGTCATGATCAACCCTTCTTATGCTATATCTATAGCCATGTTTGGTTACCGGAGGAAGCCACATGAACCGTCAAAGCACTTCAACCTCGCTCCCTCTCTAATATATGAGTTGCGCGTGCCACCTAAAAAAACCAAGTTTGTTAACTATAATCCTTCATATTTGTTTCAACATCATATTTGATTTTTAAAACCCTAATTGTTCTAAATAACCATAATCTAAATAAATTTCAAAAAACCAAGCATAGACATTTTTTCAATACTAAGAGACCCCTATATCTAGGTAACCAAGATAAAAAAATTAAGTCAATTAAAAAAAATACCACCCTAAAATGATCAAATTAAAAAATAAATAACAACTAAAAAAAAATTAAAAATACCTGACTAGGTTATACAACTCTAGCTCTAAAAATATAAAATTAAAGGGGTTCAATATTTGTCAAATTCTTGAATTCTATTCATAAAGTTTTAATTAATTATTATAAACCAATAAAATTAAATTTTGTTTTACAAAACTATGCACTAAATGAGTAACAAAATATTTTCTCAAACTCCCAATTTGTACATGGACAAAACAACTTGCAAAGCTCAAACCCACATGATCACACTGTCAGAGATAAATAAATAAAAAATTGAACGTCCCAAATGTAACACACGGAAGGATCCAAAAGAGGGGCTATAGTAACTTTGAGAGTTATTATTTTTTTTTGTAATCGTAATGTAATTATTCTAAACATTTATTTCAAACATTTTGTTTGGATGGAATGATGTTGGTAAATGATTTAAAAATATGAAATAAAGTGAATTTGCATATCTGTAAATGGAAATGTTAATAAATGAAAAAATAAGTTGTAAAATGTGAGGTGTTGATATAATAATTTTCTCTTAATAACATTTGGATTATTTTGTCCCATTTATATTATCCTGTGTCAAAACATTTTTTTTTTTTTTTCAATTACAAATCTAAAGCGCCAGCCGAAACGAAATGGAATCGACAAAATAGATTTTGATAGGAAAGCAAGCGACGTCGTCTCACCCTCTCACAAGCAAGAGCATTGTGGATGATGGAACGTCAGCCAGGACCCTCGCTGCGTGCGCGAAGTTGTCTTGTCAACCCAGAGAACTGGCAAGTTCAAGGATAAGAGAAACAACACAAGGCAGGAGAGAGTAACAAGACTCATCAGCTGCCAGGTCACAACTGAATCTCAGGTAAAACGGAAGTTGTTATATGTGTGTGTCCACTACGTTGTATCCGTATGGTGCGTATAACACCTTCAACAGGCACAGAGTTAGTTTAAGTGGCAAGCTTTCTGTCCGAGAGTCATCAACTACTTCATTACCTCTGAATAACAAAACCAAACTGCCACTAAAATTAGGCCCTGCTTTTTGTACCAAAATATAGACAAATGACAGAACATCCCCTCCTTTCTAGGAGGTGATTTTGTGTACCACAGTACACCGTTTTTCCCTTCTTCCTTGAAACTGCTAGCCACGCAACCACACCTTCCTGTCTTGAGAGTTCTCCTACCCTTCTTCCGCAGGTATTCTAACCCTCTCCTTTTCCATTTTTGCAAGAGCTAATTAATCAAATGCAAGCAAATCCATTAGGTACATATTGATAGTTTGCGAATAATGATCATCGCAAGTTAATTACCTGCACATTCTTGATCTTTCATGCATTGTTAATCTTGATATACAGGGCATGCTATGTGTATTGGTTACTTTTCTTCTAAGTTTGCAATTGATGTTTCTATCTTTCTAAGTGTTAGATTTTGTTCTTCAGAAAGAATATTCATTTCCTAAATGCATTTTTCAGAGATTACCGGGGCTATATAATCATTTAGAGGAGGGTGGGGTTTGTCCGTGAAGCTTCGACGATACTATCATTTGAAATTGAACTCCAACTATGTCTTCCCCCGCTCCTGAAGAATCTCCGGTTTCTCCACCACCACCATTGGAGTCATCGCCGCCTCCAGCAGCGTCCCAGCCCCCTCCCCCACCCCCAGCAAAGGTCTCTCCACCACCACCACCTTCTAAAGAAATCTCACCCCCACCCCCAGCAGAGGTCTCTCCACCACCAAAAACAACACCGCCACCACCTTCTGATGAAATGTCACCCCCACCGCCACCACCTTCTGATGAAATCTCACCCCCACCGCCACCACCTGAAGACTCAGGTTCTTCACCCCAACCGCCTTCCTCTTCTGATGGAAATAAGTCACTAACCCCCCCTCCCAAAAAAAATGATAATGGTGGTTCTCGGTCGCCTCCACCACCTTCATCATCATCCAAGTTTCACAATTCGCCGCCTCCACCACGACCACTAGGGCCATCAAGTGATTCATCATCAAATAACAGCACTAAATCATCTTCAGGCAATGAAGATGGAACTAACCTTGTACCTATTATAGCAGGAGTCGTAGTTGGAGTAGGGGTTTTATTGCTGCTTGCCCTGCTTGTATTTCTCTGTGCATGCAGAAAGAAAAAGAAGAGACATTATGATTACTACAACGATCACTCTCTAGCACCCAAAGGTACATATCACACTCTCTAACCACCATTTCTGATTTGAGATTTTATTTTTTCTTTTCATTTAGCCCCTCGAGCCTAACTTTTTCCATGCACATCCACATAACAAGTGATCTAATTTCAATTGGATTTAAACTTGGAATTATCCATTAATCAGTAGCGTTACATGAAAATAATCAGTAGGGTTACATGAAAAATTCTTACAGGTATTCATGTGTATGAACTATTAAGTATGCGTGGTACCTATGGACGACTATTCTAAGCATTCATGTTATATTCAATCTCTAAAATAATTTATATAACATTTTGAATTTCTAATAAAGCCAGGTCTAGAATTAATTGAATATGCAAGAAAATTCAAAGCCATACACTCACACACACACACATACCTGTTCAGCATGACACACATTATTGAATACTGACCAGAATGAATTGTGAGTGCTTCTTATTGAATATTAATGTAAATGTGCAGCCACAGGTGGCCCTTATTTCAACGCAGCACCTCCTCAACATCATGCTAGTAATTGGCACAATGAAAGCAAATTCGGAGAGCAAGTTGTAAATCTCCCTCCACCTCCCGGCGGAGGACATGGAACTTGGTCAACACCACCATCTCATGGTGCAATTATGTCTAGTGAAATGAGTTCCAGTTACTCTGGCCCACACGGTCCGGCATTGCCTCCCCCGTACCCATCACCATCATTGGCTCTTGGGTTCACCAAGAGCAGCTTCAGCTATGAAGAATTAGCAGCAGCAACTGAGGGATTTTCTCAAGCTAAACTACTAGGGCAGGGAGGTTTTGGCTATGTCCATAAAGGGGTGTTGCCTAATGGAAAGGAAATCGCAGTTAAGAGTCTCAAAGCTGGTAGTGGACAGGGGGATCGTGAATTTCAGGCTGAGGTTGAAATTATTAGCCGTGTCCATCATCGCCACCTTGTGTCCCTTGTTGGTTATTGCATTGCAGGAGATAAAAAGCTGTTGGTTTACGAGTTCGTCCCCAATTCCACCCTTGAATTTCACCTTCATGGTATGCTCCCAGAATCCAGAATTCTCCATTTTCCTTGATACATTCCCTTCATTCCTGGCATGCTTTAATTAGTCATAATTTGATATCGTTGTCAAATTTGTAGGTAAGGGTCGTCCGACCATGGACTGGCCTACTAGGCTCAAAATTGCCCTGGGATCAGCCAAAGGACTTGCATATTTGCATGAAGACTGTAAGTCAATAACAATTTCTCGATCAGCCTCTCTCTCTACCTTTCTGTCTCTTGGGTTAATCTCTGTTCGATACATGCAGGCCACCCACGAATTATCCACAGAGATATTAAAGCGGCAAATATTCTGCTTGACTACAGTTTCGAAGCTATGGTATTCAGGCAACGTTGCATTTATCTTTTTAGATGTAATTGTTTCAGTTGATGAATTATGCTTAATAACCATTATATATACCAGGTGGCAGATTTTGGATTGGCCAAGTTATCTTCAGACAACTATACTCATGTATCGACTCGTGTCATGGGAACATTTGGGTAAGATATTTGAGCTCCGTTTCAGTGGTATATGATCTGCCGTAGCACCAAATTAGAATAAAGTTTGACAGGCACAAGTTGATCTGTGATTACCATTGATGCATACATGTAGGTACTTGGCTCCAGAATATGCTTCCAGCGGCAAGCTTACCGAGAAATCTGATGTATTCTCCTTCGGTGTCATGCTATTGGAACTAATAACTGGACGTCTCCCTGTGGATATCTCTGGGGACATGGATGACAGCTTGGTAGAATGGGTGCGGATCCTCAATTTTGCACCCTCTTAACCTCCTTTAACCGAACTTCTGCAACACAAGTAAATGCTTATATTGAGATTTTGGTTCATGCAATTACCAGGCTACACCTTTATGTGCAAAAGCGCTAGAAGACGGAAACTACAATGAGCTGATTGATCCAGCTTTGGAGGGCAATTACAATCCCCATGAGGTGGCTTGCATGATAGCATGTGCTGGTGCATCAGTTAGTTATTCAGCAAAGAGGCGGCCGAAAATGAGCCAGGTATGATACTTCAATTATCATGGTGATCTATATTTTTGCGTGAGAAAAAATTCGAAGCTTTGATTAAGCAACCGCTGGCAAGTTTCAAGAAATTTTAGTCCAAAATCTTGTCATTGATGTAATTTCTTCAAAGAAACAGAAATTGCACGGTTTGTTTAGCCAACCTTTCCTGCAATCCACTCAAGACCACCTTAAGCAATTTTACTAACGACAGTTTTCCTCGTGGATCTCCAGACCTTCTAACAAACAGCAAGGAACAAGGAGATAAAAAAAAAAAAAAGAGATCTAACATCGTGAATAAACTAATCACATATCATACACCATCACTTTACTTAAATGGGAATTGTAAAATATCTTAGGAGATGCTTTAACAAGTATCAATGAAACAGATTGTACGAGCACTTGAAGGTGAAGTCTCCTTGGACGAAGGGATAAAACCTGGCCGAGGTTTTATCTTCAGCTCCGCTTCCAGTTCTGATTTTGAACAAAGCTCATATAGTACAGATATACGGAAGTTTAGGAGGACGGCATTAGACGGCATCGATTATGCAAGCAGTGAATTTGATCACACGAGTGAATATGGGCTGAATCCTTCCTCTTCGAGCAGTGATGAAATGACGAAGAGTCAGAGACGCGGTCCTTGAGCATTTTCAAACTTTCAAGACCATCGGAACTAATTTCTATTTGAGTTTATACGTTATGAAGAGCAGGATTATCTAGAACAGTCTATAACATGTTTCAAGCCATTTTTAGGGTGAGACATTTATCCAGGTGTGACTGACTTTTTACCATGAATAACTGCAATTGTTTAGGTGTGGCCGGCGCCAACAGTGTATTAATATCTTAAAAAAAAGATGATGATGGCGGCACAATTTGAACCATTACATTTTTGCTTGTATTTTCCATCATAGAACTTTATTCGAAAAAATACTAGTTACGAAGCAACATCAACCAGCCCCATATAGGAAACTTCCTTGGCAAAAATTCTTCGAAATTCATACTCCAGAGGCTAGCACTGACAATCCAGGCATGCAGGAATGGTCCTTGGCACTCAGGCATCGAGATTATGTAGGCAAATTAACACTAGCAAGGGACATAAGATCTTGAAAAAGATTCCATGGATTAAACTAGGCAAAAAATAAACAGTATGCAACCACATCCTCGAGTTATCTAGCAAGGAAATGGTAGATGTCCGGCATTAGTTTTGAGGTATGATATAGGAATCTAGGGTGGGGGGGATGCTTGAAGAAAACAAAGATTTTTCATTAAATAAAGGTACAGGATACAACAACTGGTAAGCACAAATTAAATAGGTAACTTTGATACCGTTGCCAGATATAACATGAACCGCCACTTTTACCATTAAGATCAAACCTCATGCAATTTTTCCATTTCCTCATCAATTTTCACATGAGAATTACAAGGGACAGCACTGGGAAATGGTTTTCAAACCACATTAATTTGACGAGAATGCAGAGGGATCTACCAACAATGCGGTGCATCTGAAAAAGCAATGAGAACCATGATCCTGGGAGGAAACGAGACAGCTGATTAAAGCCTTTTGCTCGAATCAGATTACCTTCCTATGCCCTCCAAAAGCCCAAATCTGGAGAGGGGGAGAGGGGTGGAGATTTCATCAACTTGACAGTTTTGTAATTAATTCTATGTAACAGAAGATCAAAGTGAAACTGGATAAAATTATGTCTAATAGATGTTGCTGAGCACAACACCTCCAACATGCAAAATGCCAGATAAGCGGTAGCATTCTACATAAAGAAGCATCAATAAAGGCTGAATGGGATCCTATATATAAGTCGATCAATAATTGAATAAAAGGAGCTTTCTTTGTAGCTTAGTTTAGGCAGGACTTCTTGACCCAAGAACTAAGAATAAAAAGTGTTTCATTACCTAGAATAGAACCACTTGGAACAACAAAGCAGACTACAGGAGTTGAGAAGGACAAAACTGGATGGCTAAGATTTTCAATGTCGTGATCAAATGGATCTGTTCTTTGTGGATCCGATATGGAGCTTTTTCCTAGATGTGTCTCCAGCAAATGAGACTGTATCAAAAGAAATTTACAAAGCCATGCTTATATGGAGACTAACCTTTAGGTTTGTATCCCAACTTCCTGTACACAAGGCACTTCCATCAGCTGACAAACCCAAACAGCTGATCCGGCCCTCATGGGAGTTCTGCAAAGATCCCAAGTTCAAAACAACCTGCCATGAAACACAAAAGTAATTGGGGTCAATGGGTGCGATAACATGGCCCACCTCAAAGCTCCCACAACTTATAAACCTTCAAACAACAGCTCAGCAAAAAAGGATGCTTGCAACAAGAGCATAATGCTCAAGCTTTTCTTTCTTAAAGGTTAAAATGATGGGAGTTCTGATACTTAATTTCACACAACTGGGAAAATACAATAGTCACCAACAAAGTGGGGAACACCAGTGCCACTCTTCATATAAGTTTGTTTTCACGTGTCTTGTCTATCATAACTTATAAGCATCGCAAGGCTTCAGACCTATGCCCGAGTTAAGACACGTGCAAATAGGTATCTAAAGCAAAATCCATGAAACCTCAGAACTCAGCGGTAATAATACACAACCAGGTAACATTAGCAGTTCAACATTAAACTTAAGAAACAAAGGCCAAAGTTAGGGTTGAAAATGCCCCCCAGAGTTCAAATTCCAGTAAATAATATCAATTAACTTGAGCAATGCATGCAAATCTAATTCCTCCAAAGATGTTTTGATGGTAGCATAATAAACTTAATACAAAGTGCAAAAGGGTACCTCAGCCAATAAAGTGTCCCACACATAACAATCACCATTTGAGTATCCCGCAAAGAGAAGTCTTCCTGATATTGAAAATGCAATTGAGGTTACATGTGGGATCTCACTATCACCATGCTGTTGATAGTAAACTTGGAGTTGATGCCCAGTCCTGACATCAAATAACCTGCAAGTTCCATCATCCGAACCAGTTCCAAATCTATTACCATCTGGAAAGAACTTCACAGCATTAACATCTCCTTCATGCCCATGAAATGTGCGCACTGCTCGACTTGCAACACGGGTGTCCCACAACCGGGCAGTTGAATCGCAGGAACCAGACACAAACATTCTTGAGTTTGATCCACTAATTGAGACACTGCAGGATACAAAATCACAAAGGTCAAACTTCGAAAGTGCTAATTGCTCCCTGACAAAGGAGAAAATCATAAAAATTGAACATAATAATGTAATGCTATAGTAATTTAAATAGGGAAAAAGAAGCATCGGACATATAAGGTTTGATTGTCACAGGATGCACCATATATAACTGCCAACATAGAGTAAATGTAGGGTTGCAAAAGAAGACACTTCAACAAGAGCAGCTGAAGGTTAACTAGGTAGATAGTCCATTGAGTTTGAAGTCAAAAGATAGGCAGATAACAAGGTTAGCTTGATGGAAAATTGGAGAATGCCTTACCTTAGCACATCAGCAGTATGTCCGGACTGAAATTCTCCTCCAAACACAGAAGTTCTCAGGCCTGTTGTAATATCCCACAGAACACATGTCTGGTCACCAGAACTTGTTATCAGATGAGTATCCTCATCTGGAACATACTGACAAGACGAAACATAACCCTTATGCCCACTAAGCATTCTCGAGACAGTTAGATTCCCATCCTTATCGGTTGGTGAATTCAGGTTAAAAATTGAGCAAACACTATCAAGACCGCCACAAGCAACAGATTGTCCAGCAGGAGAGAAAGCACATGTCATCACCCATGCACAGGGTAGCTTTATGGCGTGGGTTTTCTGACTTGTTAGAGCATTCCATACTATTAATCGCCCATCTTGAGATGCACTTACTATTCTATTCTTTTCAGGGGTCCAATCCAATGAATACACCTGCAAACGTGATAGGCATTAAATCTCTATTTATGACATAATTACCCTGCAGATCTTACGCATGATCTTTGCATTTCACGGCTTCAAAATACCTATGGTAAGAGCCTTCATAATTTCACTCACACCCTGTTCGTTAATAAGGACGAAACATGTAAAAGGGATGAATTGAGAGTAGAAAGGATGGACAACAACCTATCTATCTAGTTGTTGGATAACAAGTGAGGGAGGGACAGAAATCAATCTATACAAATTGGACAGATTGCAAATTACATGTCAGGAAGGACACACAGGATCCTTCCTTGGGTCTCCATCCACCCAACTAAACGTAGAAATCATCCAATCCCTCCTCAATCCATCCCTTCTATTTTCCTTCCTAACAAACAGAGTATGAAAAACAATGTTGATGTTCTAATTCTCAACAGTTTCATTAAAGCAATGAATGGCAATTAACGTTTTTGCTGATGTTCTAATTTCCTTCTATTCAGAGAACCTCTCTAGCAAACCAAACTATTTGTTTCTTAAGTACTCCATCCATAATAAACATAACCTTTTCTCATTGAACAATAATTCATCCAGGAGCATTCATCTATCTTTCAGAAGCATACCACAGAAAATAAAGAGCCAAAGAGTTAAGAGTAGTAAGAAGTAAGCCAATCTTCACTTGACGTCGTTTTTGGAAGCCAAGCTAAGAATGGTGACCCTTTACTTTCCATGACATTCATACACCTAATTTAGTGGCGGATAACAAATTCTATATAAACCACATCCCATTTGCCCCCAAGAAAACGAAAAAGAAAAAAACAAGTGCCGCAGCTTGGTAAATCAGAAAAAAAACAAGTAACACAGCAAAAAAATTCCACTGGTAGTTACAGCTACCAAGGACAACATGACTTCATTTGCCGATTGAATCAAAACCCACAACCCGATTTATTCTTTGTAACTTAAATTTACAGTCGTTAAGAAGCGGGAAAAAAATTAACAATAGAAACAAATTATAAAAAAAAATGGTTATTACCTTGCCAGTGTGTCCTTGAAGAATCCTGCAGCAAACCAGATCGGTGGGCCCAAAACTCACCGGATTCCTCCCTTGCGCCCTCGCGTGTCCCGCAACTGCAGCAGACCATAACAACTCCAATCAGATCCATTTCCAAAGCTACACTTTTTTTTATATCTTTCTTACGAAGAGAGAAGAAAAGAAAGAAAATTGAAATAATAATTACTATCTGTATCAAGTAAAAGAAGGCGTTTCTGCTTCAATCGTTCTCTCAAAGAATTCACAGTCTCGGTCGCCGCCACGTGGCGTTCCTTTAGCTCCGAAACAGACATTGCTGTCTTCAATTTCACAAATAAAAAGGAAAAAGAAAAAATGAACTAAAAAGCACTGTCCATCAAATTATATTATTTTTCTTTTTCTAAGCCCTCGTCGTAATAGTGATCATGAATCATGATTCGAGAAAGAGATATTTTAAAGATTCAATGATTTAAGAGAGAGGTAGAATTGAAAAGGTGGGATATTTTGTTTAGCTTAAGAGGAAGTGGAGGTGGTAATGGACTGAGACTGCAATCCATGGTTTTTTGCTGCAGAGGTCTGCAGAGCAGAGACAAAGGAACAGGGGGAGAGGGAGGGAGGTAGAGTTAAGGTAAAGGCTGGTATTTTGACTGAAGCCGCCGGGCTCCACTTTTCCTCTTATCTTACGTGTCGTGCTATTTTATTTTTTTGGGAAACTTCAATTTAGCTTCTTATTTCTATTACCAGTTAAGTCTCAGATCTTTTGATTTTATCATTTTTACTTCGATTGTAATAGATTTTAGAAAATAGCATCCCTCCACTTCTCTAGTAATTATTATGTATTGGATAGAGATACTCAAAAAAATATATAAAAAATATATATGAATTACATGTAAATTTTATTGAAATTTTATAATTACAGGATTATTCTAGATTAAAAATAATGATGGTCTATTATATTTTTTATACTTATTCCTTAAACTTAAATAATTATTAATTTTAAATTATTTAAATTTAGTACGTTGGTCACGCTACTTTAAGCTTCACTGATAAATAAACTTATTTTATTTAAAAAACTATAAATAAAAATCTTGATCAAAAATCAACTCATCAAGTACAAATCAAACGTGGATTGTATTGAGATTTTATAATTACCAATTATGGATGGGTACGAAGGTGACATTAGTCTGGTATCAATTACATTTGGAAAAAAAATGGTAAAATGAATAGCCTGGGGACCGCTAATAATGAGTTGATATAACAAGGACTGAGCTGATGTGTCTCCACTGTTTTTCTATTTCGAAGAGGCTTTTTTATTTTTTAAAAAAAAAAGACATCAAGCGTATGATTTGGTCCCACAGAGAAAAAGACTTCGCTTATGTTTGATATTCATTGTTCCCATCCTTGCTGTCCTCTTTTCACAGTTGTCAATGCATGGGAGTAAAAATGAAAGGTATACGTCACAGGTAGGGAATGTATCAGCTATGTGTTTGATATTTTTTTAATTATATATTTTAATATTTTTAAGTAGCACTCTCAATTTGACAAACTCTTTTTTTTTTCATGGTTTCTTAAAGACTTGAAAAATTAAACTGGCTAGGGGCCTGGGCTACCTTGTATGCCGTACCGAATTTCTTCTCATGTAAAAAAATTGCCTGAATGATGATAGAATTTTTAAAGAGGCTGGAGAGAGAGAGAGAGAGAGAGAGAGTGTTTGGCCATTAACATGATTTTATCTAATAACTTTGATTGATTTAATATAAAAAAAGATAATAATATTAGATAAATTAAAAAAATTGACGTGAAATACATAAGTTAACTTGCTATACACGGCTCAATAACACATGAGATTAAGATAGTATTATAAAAATTAAAAATTAAAAATTAAAAATTTTAATCTATAATAAATTTAATATTAAATAATAAAATTTAAAAAAAATAACTAATAAAAAATTCAAGTCAATCGAAAACAACTTTTTAAATTCATGAACCGGATTTTAATATTGAAATTTTCTATAAAAAACAAACTTGAAAAAACTATGAAGTTAATATCTCAATTAACAAAATGTTAAAAAGTGAAATTGAAAAACATAGTTAGAGTAAAAAAATAATAAATAATAATCAAGATAATAAAAAACTTAAAAAAATAATTTGAAATCAAAAGTTAAATAATAAAAATAAAAAATAAATTCAATTAATAAAATGATCCAAAATAAAATAAATAGTGATTAAAAGAATAATAATAATAAATAAATAAAATTAAAAAATAATTTTAATTTTATAAATTATTTAAAATAAAATAAATAATAGTACAAGAAACATGTAATAAATCCAAAACAAGAACAAATTGAAAAGATGCTATTAAAAAATTAGAGGGTTATCCGTTAAAATTGAGGCCAAATTGAATGTGATTTAGCCATGCACACCACGCGAGAATAAAAAGGCTGCCGAGACAATTTAAATGCCGCCATGAAAGCCATTGTCTAGTTGCTGAGTGTGTTTTCACATGCTTGCTCAGACAGCACAAAGGCATCCTATAGATTCATGCGTGCAATATACATGTCAGTAACTTTTTACTTCATTTTATTATTGAGATGTTTTTTTAATCAACTTGATTATATATATAAAAAAACCTTTAAGTGCGAGTTAAAGGATTTTTGCTTCTAGAGATAATTTAGTGATTGCTACGAGTATGAAAAAAAAAATAAAAAAAAAGGAATTAATTCTTACCAAGGTCTTTGAAATTATTTAAAAAATTACAATAGAGGATGGGTTGAGTTATTTGTCATCCATGTCCTTAATCGTTTTTCGACCAGGCCATCCCTCTATAAAATTATTAAACCATGTTATATAATGTGTAGTATCTCTCTTGAATTTTTCTGTACTGATCAAACATTTAGATTGAATATGTAGAATAAATTACATGTATGCATATTACTAGGTTTTTCTCACTGTTTCCTTGTTTTTAACTGTGAGAATTTTTAAAGATTCACTTCAATTGACTTACAGCATCAAAGATTTATTTTGATTGCGAGGCTTGTTTATTTATTGGATTGTTTATTTATTGGACAGACTTACAGCATCAAAGATTTATTTTGATTGTGAGGCTTGTTTATTTATTGGACAATATTCTTAAAAAAATTATTTTTTAAATTTTTTTATATTTAATTATCATTAGAAAAATTGGTCAACAGAAAATAATTTTTAGTCAAGGAAAAATTCGCTTATTTTGATTGTGAGGCTTGTTTATTTATTGGACAATATTCTTAAAAAAATTATTTTTTAAATTTTTTTATATTTAATTATCATTAGAAAAATTGATCAACAGAAAATAATTTTTAGTCAAGGGAAAAATTCGCTTGAAACGCTTGGTTTTCAAAAAAATATTTTTATGAAAAATTTAGGTAAAAAATATTTTATAGAAGTTATGAAAAATTTAGAAATATCATATTATTTACTAATTATATCAAATTTAGTCCTTAAATCTTTATATATATATATATATATTATGTTTTGAATATTTATTTTTCAATTTCATCTCTTACATTTTAATTTTTATATTAACCCTAGTTTTTATTTTTATATTTATTTTTTATTTTTTTCTTATTATTTTTTTATTGAAATTTTTATTTATCAAATTTGATTCTCATTCTTTCGATTATTACTTATTTTATTTGAAATAATTTATGAAATGTTAATTATTATTATTTTAATTTCTTCATCTTTTATTTTTTTAGATTTGATCTATATTATTCTGATTGTGATTTATTTTATTTGATATAATTTATAAAATTATATTTTTATTTAAGTTTTCAATTTATAAGATTTATTCCTTGTTATTTTAATAAATTTAAAAATAATAAAACATTAATAAGTTATTTTCAGCTATTTTTTATGATATAATCAAATATTAAAAAAATATTTTTAATTTATTTTATATTACACTACTAAATATTAAAATATAATTTATTTTCTTAAAATTTACTTAAAATAAAAAACTTCTTTACAATAAACAAACATTACCTAATAAAAGAATCTAAAATCATGAAAGAAAACAACCCTGTTCATGTCTTATTCTATGTTTCTGGTCATGTGTGCGTCCATGCCATGAAGGCAACAGCTGGCACGCAAAAACATCAGATAAATGACTGGATCAAGTTAATTTAATCATCAAAATATTTATTTCATCAGTAAAGTGTTCGATTATGGAAACCAGCAGAACGACAAATACAAGTGATGACACAACAACTCACGCGTGTGACGACGCAAAAAGAAAAGAAAAAAAGAAAAAGAAAAGAGAGGAGGAGATAATCTCTCGATCGATGCCCGGGATAGAAACCACCGTGGGCACAAAAATGGTTGAGCCCAGAAGTCAAAATATGTAAACAAATCTCCTCCCTGTGAAGATCCAATCCAATCACAAAAGAACAGGTGGCAGCCACTTATTTTCAAATGATGGACTGTGGGAAGGGCTGCCGCCATTTTTTGTATAGATAAGTCCTACAGGGGGTTGACGTGGTCATACCGTCATAGAGGAGAACGGAGAATGGGTCAGATATGGACGGACCGTTGAGAGTTTTTTCTACCTTTGATTTTAACATAAAAAAAAGTTTAAAATAAAAAAATAAAAAAATAAAAAATACTTATTGAATAAAAAATACAAACATTGCATTTCAGGAGAACCAGTCTTCGGAACACCAGTTGAATAATGCCAGAAAAAAAAATTATGGATATCAAATGAAGAACAGTAGACGAGTCATTGCTGAAGGAAATAACGATAATAACCTCCTTTTCTTTTTATTCATATCTATATATATATAAAAACCTCATCATTTTCACAGCTAAATCGTTAGTGTTCGCAAGGAAATAATAAGGAAAATAGATAGAGATAGCCAATTTATTCTATTCTAAAAGTAAAAATTCCGTTGCCGGGAATCGAGCCCGGGTCTCCGGGGTGAAAGCCAGATATCCTAACCGCTGGACGACAACGGATGTTTTATCTTTTAGTCCTATTAATAATTTTATTAATAAAAAAAGTAACTTGAACTCAGATTTAAGGCCCACCCAGAGTCAAAATTGGATTCGTTTTCACACGCCCATTTGATTCGAAATTTCACATGTAAAAGTGGTCGTCTTTTTGGTTTTTTTTTTTTTTGGAAATCCATGTGGTATCTCAAAGCAGCTTGTAATTGTGCATCAGAAATTACGTTTTCATGGTCTAGTGGCATGGCAGGTAGAGGTTAACTCGAGAGATGTTGATGTTCACTATAGTATAGAAGACAAATAATTTGGAATTACCAGTCTGGGCCCCAGCCGGATTACTAACACACCATTTACCTAGCATATATAATTGGAGGATACCGACATTCACAGTCTACTGCAAAATTTAGCTTGGATTTCCTCCTGATAGGCTCTGTTAATGCCATCCCGGCACAAACCAAGATGATAAAGAGAGGACATGGTTTTGAATACAATATAGAAATCCAAGAGTCGACTGTTCATTGATTTCCATGCATGTGTACTCAAACCAAGAATGAAAAATATAAAACTGAAGGGCTCTGTTCTGTTTCAAAAAATATGGGACTTGGTCCACAAATTTGGTGAAAAATGTAGACTGATACATATAATCCAATTATCCAAAGCTGCCTTGACAAAACCATGTGGAAAACGAAACCCAGATCCTCTTACGGAATATCAAGGAAATCATGTAATTATATTCAAGTTTGCGTTGATCATTGAGATAAAAAGAGGACTAAGCAGAGACATTTTCTTCACAAAAACTTGTTGGCTCATAATTATGTCTGATAAATAACGACAGGGAGAGAGGGAAAAGGGCAACTTGCAATAGATTTGAAGTTTGAGCCTTGTAAATTAGAAAACGGCATGATTGCCACTTCAAGCCTTGTCTATAACAGATGTACATGATTGGATATTTGAAAAATGGTACCAGAAACCACGTGACAAAGTTTATAAAGTTCGTCTAAACATAATTGCACTTCATGGCGTACTTCCTACTACCTTAACAGCATCAGACCATTGAAAATGGACAGCGAGAAAGAGAGATCTAAATCAATGCTTCCAAATTGAAGGAGGAAGCCTTTACAATCGCAGATTCAAATCAAAACCATCAAGGTACAGTACCAAAATGAAACCTGCTCTTGATTTTTCAAGTGCTCCCACCAGGGTAGGTGCAGCCATTGTAACCTACAATTAGAGAGAGAAACACATTCATAAGCATGGCAATGATTCCAAGACAGAGACTAATAAACCACAAAAGATTAAAACTTTGGGTTATGTGGGGACCAAAAGCCATAAAGCAGGCAAAAAATTCAAAAGTTAATATTGTTTTATATTCTTAATTCATCAGCTGCCATAAAAACCCAAAGCTATTGTTCTTTTTACATTTCTAATCACATATTAATATGGAGCTAATTCAACGAGGAGAATATCACCTTTTTTTTTTTGTTAAAGTATAACTCATGATAACAAGAGCTGGCACCTAATGGTTCCTAGAGTAGTTATTCATTTATGTGCTGTAGAAAGAATTGCTTTATGACACAAAGCAACTTTTAAGTAAAAAGATGCTCAAATAGGAACCGTGATGTGGTCATTTCTAATGCCAACGATTGCATAAATTTTGTATGCATGAAAGGAAATAGAGTTGAAGTTAAAATGGAAATTTTACTGGGATTTTTGGATGTGAGGGTAGCCGTTTCTGAGAAATCACAGTTCCATGGATTCTTTGCAGAAGCCTGGTAGTAGAGATTAATGGCATAAGCAGCATGTGATGCCAGAGTATCTGGTTGGAAACAGGCACCTCCTGGTTGAATGGGGCCGCAATCTATGCCTTGGCCACAGGCATAGTCGAGACTTGCCTGCAATTGAGCGCCAGAAGCACCAGTTTTTGGCACACACCAGCCTACTGCTGCTGGCTTTGGTGATGATGTTACTGGAGTTTTTGGAGTCGATGGAGTCTGAGGAAAGACCAAATGGTGGATTTTACAAATCGCAAATCAATAATATCAAACTAGCTGCATTTAAGCAATGCGTTCCCTACAACTATCTTTCACAATGCAAATGCAAAAATGAGCTCAATGCCTGATGCATACAACTTCCTGCAATAAATTGTGAAAATCTGATAATAAATCTTCAAAACACCCTGATACCAAATTTTCAATTAAGAACAAATAGAATGGAACATCACAGCCAATAAATTTCAACTCCCCTTCAACATTTCTACCAATCCTCGTCACTTCTAGCGACAGTCAATTTTAAATGCTTTCTTCTCCCTTCTTATAATCATGTTAACTGGAAATTACCAACACATGTCATGCTTTAGGCCTAAGCCTGATTAGATCTTGAGCATCCTAGTATACATGTAAACTCCTCTATTGAGTGATAATTGCAGCTTACCTTGTGTCACCATGACCACAGCCTACAAAGTAGATTGCCAAGAAGAAACATTCTTAAAGCGTTGAAGGAAAAGAAGGTATGGTCCTTACCAAGCTACTCTTTGAAAGACCAATATCATACGTCATTGAAAGGTCGGGCTTGAAAAGCCCAAACGATCGTTCCGAAGCAGGACCAGGTTTCAAGTCCTCATCATAAAGGGCGAAGATATATGTATCTACAGATTTTCCAGGCATTAGTGGGGTTCCAACCATTGATCTAAGGTGAGAAATCAAATTGCCATTATAAGCCCTTGCATTCTCAACGCTTGGGCCAACCTCACTGCTGTCACCGTTGTAAGGCCACCCTGTCTCAGCAACCAAAATCTCAATGTCATTGAATCCCATAGCATTTAAGGCCGACCGTACAGCATCAACCTGCAATTCATTTTCCAGGCCATTAATTAAATAGCATCAATCTAATGAACCAAAGACTTGATCATTAGAGGCTTAAGCTTCCTCTTCATGAATTATAAAAAGTATGAACCTCTGTATCGGTATAGGAAGTGTACTGCTACATAAGTCCTATGTAGTCATAATTCAAACACTTGCAAACCCCATGCCTGGCCCTTAGTAAATGCAAAAACTACGATGGCTGATTATGATTATGATGTTCACACACGGTGGTCCCCAACCAATCAAAGTAACCAACATTTCTATGGTCCAATTTCTACATCAACAATAATTCAAGTCTCGGAAGGATTTGAGCATAAATTATAGCAATGGCCAGCCTGTCATGAGGCACAATAAGTCACATCCCAGCACCCTCTACCCTTTTAGGGGAAAAAGGATGGGCATATAATAGAGGAGAGAATTATTTGCAAATGCTTTTCCATGAAGTCCTTGAACAAATGCACTTGCTTTCTAAGTCTCTTTAACCAAATATTATTAATTTGACTTCTAAACGCCAACACTACACTACCATTTAAACAGGAATTCAACAGCAATGGTTCATCGAAGTCCAAAACACACCCACAATCGTATGATGCAACACTCTGGCAAATATCAACAAAACGACGTGTACAAGTAAATAATCACACCATGCAGCTTGCGGCTAATCCATGGAAAATGAACTCTATCCTTGATCATCTCAAGCAAATTCTTGTTATATTGATGGAGCTTTCACCCCTCCATTTTGTGCAACCCACGTGGCAAGCTTTCAATAATTTGGCACTTAAAGTAACTGCACTCGAAAAAAACACAACCTTAACTGATCCCAAGTGATCGAAATTGCTGGAGACCTTTTGTAAAGGCTGAAGGCATAAAGTTGACATAGGTACAGAGAACCTAATTCCCCATGTCAATGTCGTGCCTTCGTGATCAGAGAAGACAAAACATCTACGCTACGCTATATCGCTAAAGTATGCCACAAGCTTGCCCCGCACTCCTTTGTTTATTGACCTCACAATCTCACATGTTGATGTGCCTTTTACTCCCTGGGCCTCTACAACGCCCAACGATTACGAATTAATCATCGAGGTCTGTTGATCACTATACTATGGCGACAGCCTCGTCTGGACCAACCATCCATTGATCCGTTACAAGCCTCCGTTTTGATATTGTGTTTCAAAAACAGTGCAGACAAAATTTGAATTTTTAATTAAAATTAAAATTATTTATTTTAAAATTGTTTGATAAATTAATATCAAAGATAATTTTTAAAAATAAAAAAATAATATCTAAAAATAAAACATATTTTTAAAAAACAACTATTATTTCATATCTTCTAGGCTAGTTTGGAAACATGTTCGCAACGTGTTTTTCATAAAGTTGTTTTTCTTTTCTTGAAGTTATTATTATTATACTTTAAAAAATCAACACAATATTAACTACATTGCTTAACTTTAGCCACTACGTGTAAGCCACGCACGGCCAAGATTGAATCACACCAGCATGTCAGCAACTGTTCAAAGTAATCAGTAAAAACTTGAATGTGCTTACCTGAGCATCAAACATGTTCATGTACTTGATCCCATTACCCGAGTCAACTCGTCCCGAGTTGGGTTGAAACAAGCAAAAAGCCAGAGTCTCCGGTCTTGGGTCGCTCTGGTACGCAAAAAAGGGGTACGGATTAACGGCAATGGGTGAGCCATTGTCCTTTTGAAACTGCAATAACCCTTTCATAGTGTCTTGATAAGCCGGGCTAAACAAACCCGAAGAAGGCGGGTCGGACTGAGACAGTATGGCCATGGAATGCACAGTGGAGACCTTGACCTTGCCGCCGAGGGAGGCAGAGCTAAGTGCTTTTTCCATATTTTGCATCGCTGGTAAAAGCTGAGAGATCAGGTTTTGATCGTTCGACAACAATACCTGTCAAAATCAACACGCTCCATAACTTAGCCCACTTGAAATATAATGTCACGACTATACAATTCTAATAATTACATTCACAGACTGTAAGAAAATCAGCAATTTAAAATCGTAGAAGTGTTCATATCGCATTACCTCGTTACCAACTGTGATGAGAATGATCTTGCTAGAAGGATAGTACGCTAAAACATTCGAGTTAACCCACTGAGTCGCAAAATTGGGATCTGAAGCTAAAGCAGGGATGTCTCCATTAGCAGCACCAATAACTATCCCAATTCCAGTATCTGCCAGTGCTTTAATGATTGCTGGATCAGCACCATAGAGCCTAACTTTCTGTACAGCCGTAGATTGTAGGAGCTTCGCTGTGGCTGATGGTGGGGGTAAGTTATCAGCCACTTGACCATAATTGACCCCAATAAAAGACTGTGAACCTGTAACAAAAACCAAAATCAAGTTGTGAACCTCTTAATTTTATGTCTTTTTAGGCCAAAACAATCAAAATTTGAACTTACTAGCGAAGTTGAAAGATTGAAGGAGATAGAGAAGGATGACGATTGAAAACGCCATTTTTGGTATTGTATTTGTGGTCGTGGCCTCGTGGGGAAGGAAGGGATGGGAAAGGAAGGGACATAGAAATGGAGGGGAAGGCGAGTGAAGTGGAGAAGAATGGTGTTTGACGGTTAAAAAAGTTGGGAACTTTTTTTTTAATATATATGCAAGTGTAGCAGTTTCGATTCTACCGTGGGTGTGAAATTCAACTAAAGGTAGCTGGATGACCTCGTGGAATGGGACCCTGTCTTTTTGTTTTTTAATTACCTCGTAGCTTGTAATGGTGACTCAGTTTGAAGAGGCAACATGGGATCTGAAAAACGGGTTGGCTCAAAGAGTGAAAATCCAAGTTCCCGTCGGCAAAAAATGAGTGGAACATAGATAGAGTTTGTTTTTTTAAAGAAAAAATAGTAACGTGGACAGCTTCTCTTTTACAAAATATGAGTTTAAAAATTATTTTGAAAAATAACAAAGTTTATTAAAAATAATAAATATAACAATTGCAACTTTTAAATTTATAAAAATAACATTGTCATTTCAATCTAAATATTACCGGTGATACACACGTAATTTTTAAATCTATAAAAATTGATTTAAAAGTTATGTATGTATCAAGTGTGCGACTTTTAAATTGAAATGAAGAGTTAATTTTCAAATTTTTATCTATTTATTTTTTACATTTTAAAAATATTTTTAATATTTTAATTTTTTAATTTTTTATTTACTTTAAATTAATGTATTTTTAATATTTTTAAATTATTTTGAGGTGCCGATATTAAAAATAATTTTTTAAAATAAAAAAATTATTAACATAAATTTTCTTATAAAAATTATTTAAAAAATAACTATAATTATATTGCTAAACCAACAAAGCTCCACATGTCTCGTGTATATAAATTACAATAAATTTTATTATTTTTACAAAAAAAAAAATTATTTCAATAAATTTTATTATTTTTACAAAAAAAATTTATTCATAATATTTTAAAAAATAATTACTGCCCTGCTAATTTAAAAAAAAGCTCAGGATATCAATATGTGAATTTGAAATTTCTTAAAATTAAAATATTGTGTGTGTTTGATAGTTTTGTAGAATAATTCACATGACATCAAGTACTAAAATTGTATTTTGAGGGGTTTGTAAGAAAAGTTTGTACCAGCCACCCATTGTTAGCGCCGCAGCAAATTCTACTTTAAAATTTCGGATGCTAATTGGCAATTTCATCAGAACGTCTTTTCATCATTCCATTATTTCGATGTTTCTTCGTTCATACGTTAATCTGTGGTTAAAAATACAAGATTCTGCGTCAAGACGATGATAGGCCCAAGTCTAGTCTTGTACCGAGCTGAAAACAACGGTCTAGATTTACAAGTGTTCACAGATTGGATATTTAGATAATATTTAATATTGTGTTATCAGTATTTTTTATTTAAAAATATATTAAATTAATATATTTTTTATTTTCAATACCAGAAAAAATACTAAAAAAATAATAATAAAATTCAAATTTTACGAAAAGTATGTTCAATAGTAAAAACAAACTTCTTAATATATTTGAAAATATAACCGTTTGAAAATATAATATGGTTAAATGTTGTATCATTCTATACACAAAAGCCCACCATTAAAAGCAAATTTTACATATTTTTCATTTTTTTTTTTTACATATAAATCCCACGTAAAAAAGCTACAGCCCATTTAGATTGAGTTTTTCCACAAGAAGAAAACAAAGTTATTGTCAACGAAGATATAATCAAGATGGATATATTCTTAATTTTTAAAATATTTAAACAATCCTACTATCCTACGTGACTAAACAACGGTTCTGGTTGGGCCAGAACTTACATGGAAAGAGGTAGCCAACTTCGGCCGACCTAAGCCACCACAACCTTCCCAGTGTAGAAAGTTGATTTTTACGTCACCCAGTCTTTCAAAAAGTAACGTTCAAAAGGGTCTCTCATCAAAATAATTGGATTTGCAACCCCAGCTGGTGCGAAGGCATCACTAATTGACCCTCCCGAGTCAAATTTACTAGAGACCATTAGGATGGGGTTGAAGCTGAATTTGCATCTCGTGTCCATCACCCACCTGATCAAAATAATTGGATTTGCAACCCCAGCTAGTGCAGCAAAGGCATCACTAATTGGCCCCCGAGTCAAATTTACTAGAGACCATTGGGATGGGGTTGAAGCTGAATTTGCATCTCCTGTGTCCATCACCCACCTCCGATCTGGTTGGATATGATCAGATGAAAGACTCTCTCTGCTAGGCGAATGATCCACTGGATTTATTTATTTTTAATAAATTTTACAAAAATAAAATATAAGCACCCTCATACATTAATCATAAAATAAAATAGTCTAAATTTCAAATATATACTTAAAATCATATCATACAATAAGAATAAAATTTATACATTAACTTGAATAAAAAAATCACACCCTTCCGTATCCGACTCTGATCAAACCATAAGGATTATTTTACCTGGTTGATTGACAAACCACATAAAATCAAGCAATGGATTGAGTAAAACTGCCATCACTATTTCTAACTTACAATGAATTAATAACTCCTTTGGAAATACAGACCGGCCTTTTAAAAAAAATTATTTTTTTTTTTTGTATATTTTGAAATACAGACCGGCCTTTTAAAAAAAATTAATTTTTTTTTTGTATATTTTAACATAAAAAATCCTTTAAAAAATAACTATAACCACATTCCTAATCAAACAAACACTAACATGAAGCTAAAACTGCAATCAAGACTAGCTCAATGATACTCTTCAAACCCAGTTACCTAAACTGCAATCAAGACTAGCTCAATGATACTAAACCCAGTTGCCTCAAATTCAAATCCCACTGTTATGAATTCATTGATAATCTCAAAACCATTTTCTTTTTCAAAAAAATAAAAAAAAAAATGGTACTAACCGAATACACCTCAGCATCTACCTCCCGGAGTTGGTTGTCTGATCAACTGCTTAATAAAGCTAAAAGGCCCAGGCTAAAAGATAAACCAGGATTGAATTTAACAGCTCTTGCTGGGCAACATCTATTACATGCAATCAACGTGTTTATGTCTCAGTAGGCTGTTTTAACTTTCTGCATTCAATGACGATTTTCAGGATGGCGACGGCCTCAGTTTATCAACAGAAGATAGATAAGGGATAGAATTATGAAAAGGAAAAAAATAAAAAACATGCTTTGACAACGCAAAATGATGCAGCAACTCGTTCTCATTACAACACAACGGCAATTACAAGAGCTTTGCAACACGACAGGCACTAAGAGGCAAACTCTGCAAATAAAAATCACGCAGAAAATTCCAAAAGTGTGATATACCCAAGCAACAAAGAAGGGCATAAACAGCAGACACTCTATCATGTGTCACAATCATGTATTGACATCAAATCGAATCAACGAGGGGAAAAATGCATTGAAGCGACCCCTAGCCATCCAAGAAATTAAATAAATAAAATAGAAAAGTAGAAACCAGCATCGGCAACAGGAACTCAACCCAATTACCCGCCAGAGTGGGAGACGGGAGTGGTTTCAAACTGGCCATCCTTGAATGCATGAATGAACTGTTGTGGCAAAGCATGCTCCGCCTACAAATGAAGACATGGTAAGCCATTTCTAAGGAAATTACAAAGCAAAAATCTTCAAAAGAACAGCAAAACGGATCTGATTGTGATTTGAGCTGGCTATTAAGAGAGAGAAGGATTTGAGCATTAAGACCTCCACCCAACCCAAAGAGAAAGAAAAGAAAAGCAACATACACAATGGCGATGAACAAAATCTTTGCAGTCAAACATAGAAGGAACAAATCTAAAAGTTGGAAACATACCAAATCACCACCAGGCTCTGCACCAGGTACCAATACGTTGATCTCACTAGATTTAGCAGTAGTAATAGATGCCCCCAAGGAATCCTTGCTTAAATATAATTGACAGCCTCCCGTGTTGTCCACTGAAATTGTTGGGGCAGAACCCTAGAGCAGGGAACAAATTTGGTAGATGTAACTTTAGATCATGCTTGTATTCCATAAACTAAGCATCAACAACTATACATGTCCAATTACCAAAACAGTAATGACAAAGCCAAACATAATTTGAAATAACATACCTGGCATTGCACCTCAACACCACTGCAATTCACAATCTCACAAGCAGCCACCACATCCTATTTATCCCACAAAACAAACATTCAACTCAATAGGTGTAATAGTACCATGGTGCAGAAAACCATATTTGCATGTTTCTTTCAGACTTTCTCATACTAACCGTGAATACAATGCCCATCTTGGTGCATTTGTCAATTGTTATATTGTTAACTTTGCCTGCAAATAGTGAGAGCCAAAATAAGCTGCTTGCGGCTTTCTAAAAAGGAAAATAACATTGAGTAATATTTGTAAATGGATGGCGTGCATTTATACATTCTCACAGATTAAAAAATTACCTTGAATCTGCAAAACTGAATCTTTGCATCCAAAAATATATACAGACTGTTTTGCATCACAGTCATCAATTACTAAATTCTTTTTTCCAATTTGATTCTCAACGACCCACCTGCAAGAAGATGCAACCAAAGAGATAATATATGAATCACACCCCATGCTAGCCTCTGATGCTTTAATTTAAAATCAAATCATTTTGAAAATGATAGACACTCACTTACGACCCATTTGAAGCTCTAGTTTTGGAGGCCCTGCCTTGGAGAAAGAAGGTGCACTAGCACGGCCTTCTTTTTTAGTAACAGCAACAACACCAGTTCTATCAGCTCGGTTCTTTGTCTTCAAATCATCTGTGACCTTTTTAAGACCTGGGAAGAAAGAAACCAAAATCGATGAACCACGATATCCTTTGCTGAGGGACCTTTTTTTTAGAAGGTGAAGAAAAAGACTACCTGAAGTCACAGACTTGCCAGAACTAATTTCTTGGAAAACAGCAGCCATCCCTTCTTTTGGCTTTGATGATGATGGCTGAGAAGATTCAGAACTGAAAAGAGAAGCTGGTGGAGGAGGTGGAGGTGCAGGAGCGCTTGGTGCAGGAGCTTTTGGTGGAGCAGAGGCTGTTGCTTTGCCAGTAGTGCTCCAAACAGGGCCCAGGGGATATTGACTCTTAACATAGTCCCTCAAACCTGGTAAATATAGATCCTTCAAAGCCTTGGCCCATTCAACATGGTTTGGGTCTTTGCCTTTGTACTGTACAAGAATCTGAATTTTACAGCGCAAAATGTTTGCAAAAATCAATGTAGTTTTCAAGCTCACTAAATAACTTGTTTTCATGTGCAATTAGATAATGTGGGTACAGAGCAGTTCAATGCAGATATCAAACATCAAAATAAGAATGCAAGGGTCTACAGATGAATGACTTGGATAAAGTCATGTGGCATGGTCAAAATAAAATAAAGAAAAAAAAACAATGCAGGTTTGGGGCTAATTCTGCTCCATAAACATCCTTTTCAAGCTACCAGTTCTGTTTTCTTCCTAAAGCTAACAGTAATGAAGAGCATCTCTACTTTGTTGCAGTTCCCTGTAGTGAGATGCAAGGATCCAGCAAATCATAAAGTACCTTGTTACTGTAAAACTCAGCCATTTGCCAACTTTCTTCCACGTGCGCAATAGGCATGCTCATACCTCAAACAAGAAAAAAGCAGTATCAGGAAAACAAAAAGAAGGGAAAAAGAACTACATACTACTAGAATGTAGAAGTGACTACAAAATGTCCTTACCACAATCCTTTCCAGTGTAAGCAATCCAAGCTAAAGCTGTGAGACTATCAGCAGCTGCCTTCAAGTGGTTAAAGAAATCAGATCTCCTTCCCTCTGTCATTGAATTTGCTTTCATGATCACTTCATTCAATGGCTTGAGAAATTCAGCCAATCCTGCAAGATCAGGTTTCTGCACAAATAGAACAAATCATTCAACATCACCAAATTTCAATTTCTACAGTGGAAATGATACTGCCAATGAGATCAAAAGTTGACAACCCTCCCCTATCCAATCTTTTGTACCCTTCACTACTTCTATAGTAACCCCTTTTTTTATTCCCTCTTCAAGTTCTCTTTCAATGCTTAAATCATCAACTACATTAACCAACATAGAACAATGATAACATACAGAACTCTATGTCCATGTCACTCCTCTAAAAAAGTACAATCACATAAGGATCTTGTCTCCCTAATTATGATATGCTTTTCTTATTAAATATTCTAGCACATTATCATGCAACAATAGCCATTCTAAGTTAGAGTTTGTCAACGAAACACTACTTCAGAGAAGACACTTTGCACAAATCTAAAATTACCAGTGATTTCTCAAATAATTTCTTACCAAACGAAATATCCATGCTATCTCGTATCATTTCAAGTTCTAATTACAAGGGGAGAAGGCCATTCTCATCAAATCTTTCATTCAAAAAGAGAATATTTACGGGGAACTAAATAAAACCGATTTGTCAAACTACTATTATGAGACTAAATCAGACTTCACTCAACACCCATCCATGACAAATCAAAATGTACCGGATCAAGCAAACAGTTAAAACTATAAAATCTATATATGATTAAACAGTCCCAGCAAAATATTAACAAACTCCTCAAGAGACGGTTAAAAAAACTCAAATCAGCCAAAACCACCTAAATCAAACTATAATTCTTTCACTTCAAGAGCTATCTAATACAGCGAATCACGATCAAATTCAAGCTACATAATCACTTCAAACTCAATATTGTCCTTCCATCATTAAAGCCAAAAAACCACATACATTTTAATGGCGCCAACTTCTTAATTTAAAGCTAAAACCTCCAAAACATAATAAATAAATCAGTACCCGAGTTTGCTTGATTTTGATAAGAAGTTCCTTTTGTGCATTAAGAGCTTGTCCTAGAATCCTCGTGACTTCTAAAACTTGTCCTCCAATCTTTTCCGCGGCACTCGAAACCCTACCAAAGAATGTCCCAATGAAATCATCAAACGCCACAATCGACGGATCCGTCGCCGCGGAATCATCTCCGCCACTCACAGCCACACCTCCACTCCCCAGAGACAGCGCTTCCAATCGCGCCACCGCTGATTCTAGCCTCTCTATCAGTTTCTCCTCCATCGCCCCTTCCCAGTCCCTCTCTTTCTCTCTCTAAAAACTCGATAACGTTTCTCTCTGTAAAACGGTGTAGTTTCGTTTCGGACAGTAGATCTGGTGGGGACGCCTGTGGAAGCTTTATGCGTGTAATCAATGAGAGAATGTTCTCTCTCTGTTGTTTCCTTTTTCGTAATTAGGCACCGAAAGGCACAAAAAGGAAAGATAAGAAGAAGGTGGCGATGGTAATTTTGGAGTTTCTGGCGGGTTTTTCCATAGTGACACGTGTTAGTTTCAGAGTGAAACTTTGCTGATTTTACGTCGTCAGGACGAACACCTGCTAGGTGGTAACTTGTGAATTATGACGACTTCACTATTTGTTGCGGAAAATTAAATATTAGAGGAACAAATGTACGTGAAAACCAGTGTTATATTTTAAATTCGGTGATGAAGTCGTGGTCAATTAAAATGAGGTTGTGCGATAATAGTTGTGGTTTTTTAATATATTAAAATAATATTATTTTTATTTTAAAAAATTATTTTTAATATCAGTATATTAAAATAATTTGTTAACATTAAAATATATTAATTTAAAAATAAAATAATAAAAAAACTTTAAATTGTTTTTAAAATATTTTGTAAGCACAGTGCAAACACTCTCTAGGCGGGGGAGATGCGAGTGTGGGTCAAGGATCGGAGATTCGTGTGATTGATTGCCCCCTATCAACCCTCAGCGTCGAAATTTTTTGAAGAGCATTCAGCATAATTGAAATTAATTCTGAACTTTCTTATAATATTTTATTACAATTATTTAATATATCTCTTTTAGTTGTGAGCCATTTTCGATTTATAAATGAAAACATAATCACAGCACTCATTGTATAGATGTCACGGCTGACACTCATTTTACATGAGAAAAATATTTTTTATTTTAAAAAATATATGATAGATTCTATAAATATTTATATCCAGATCCATTAGGATTTGTATTGGCAGATGAAAACCTATTCAAACCCGCAAAGTTATGATCTTGTTAAACCAACAATATTCAAATTTACTATAATCTGTTGTATTAACAATCTTTTACGAGATCTCTTATTTTGAATGATCATAAAAATTTTAATTAATATATATAACATTCAGTGTTTTTTATTAACTACAAAGGAAACAGAAAATTTTTTTGACTTAATTTTAACCCAAGTCGAGTTTCAAGTTATATAAAAAATAGTAAATTAATAAAATTAGATTTGCAGAAAAATATAGTTTTAATAAAAATAATTAGTCCAAATTGATAAAGTGAATAGATTCATTACTTAAGCAACCTTCACACTTTTTGTATCTTTTTTATTGTGTTTAATAAAAAAATAATTTTAAAATATATTAAATTTTGAAAAACAAATTGACATTAATGCATCAATATCATTAAAAATAATAATAAATATAATACTTTTTAGATGAAATACAATTTTATAATGAATAAAAAAATAAAAGCCATAACAAAAGGAGAGTTTTGATACGCATTAGACGCAGGACATGAATAAAGCATCATCATTATTGCCTGGAATATTTTTTATTTTAAAAAATATATGATAAATTCCATAAATATCGGTATCTAGATCCATTAGGATTTATATTTGATAGGAAATGTTTGAAGGAGTCTTGCAGAATAAAAATTATCTCTATCTGTTAGGGATTGTGGCAGTCAAAGAAGACCACTTCTCCAACCACAATATATGTGATGTAATTCACGTATTAACAGTAGCTAGTTTTTCTCAATTTCTGTTTGTAAGAAGTTGTATTTAAGCAGCATTGATTTTCCAAATAAATATCAAGCATTTTCATCAATCTTGTGAGCTTTATTAATTGTTCTTAAGGTTCCAACAGTGGTATCAGAGCCCCTACTGGGTTACCTGACTGTAATAGACTTAAACACAATAAAAGGGTGCAGTTCGACAATAAGGAGTGAAGAAAATGAGTGAGGATAAGAGCCTGACGAAGATCCCTCATTTCGATGGTCAACATTATGATCATTGGAGTGAGTTGATGGAAAATTTGCTGCGAGCAAAAGGACTATGGAGTCTTGTGGAAATCGGTATTCAGGAGCCGATTATTGGGAGTGCATTGAGCACCACGCAACAGGCACAACATGATGATACAAAGATGAAAGATCATCAAGTGAAACACTATCTATATCAAGCAATAGATAGGGTTACATTTGAACAGATCTTAGACAGGCGCACTTCAAAGATCGTGTGGGATTCCTTGAAGAGCAAGTTTGGAGGAAATGCAAAAGTGAAGAAATCTCTTCTCAACACACTGAGAAGAGACTTTGAGATTTTGCAGATGAAGCAAAGTGAGTCCATCACCGAATACTTTGCTAAAGTGACCTCAGTGGCTAACCAAATGAGGAGTAATGAGGAAACTATGCAAGACACAAAGGTAGTCGAAAAGGTACTTAGAACCCTGACAGAAATGTTTACTTATGTGGTGGTTTCGATAGAAGAATCCAAGGATGTGAGCACAATGACAATTGATGAATTGCAAAGTTCTCTTGTCGTGCATGAAGCCAAGTTCAAGAGGTTGGATAAAACTTGAGAAGAGGAGCAAGCACTGCATGCTTCAATTAGAGAAGACAGAATCAACAGGGGCAGAGGAGGTGTCCATTTCAGAGGACTAGGCAGAGGGAGAGGAAGACAAACATTTGGCAGAACTACGGCAACATGTTATAAATGCCATAAACCAGGGCATCTTTAGTTTGAATGCCCTACCTGGGAAAGAAATGCACATTACGTGGAACTGGATGATGAAGAAGAGCTTCTCCTCATGGCTCATGTGCAGATGGGGGGATCCAGCAGAGAAGACGTTTAGTTCATCGACTCAGGATGTTCCAATCACATGACAGGCAACAAGAAGTGGTTTATTAGCTTGGATGAGAATTTTTCACACGCTGTGAAGCTGGGAAATAATGCCCGAATGCAAGTTATGGGACAAGGAAGCGTGAAGCTGAGAGTACAAGGAAGAACACAGATTGTAAGTAATGTCTTCTATGTGCCAGACTTAACAAACAATCTGTTAAGTGTTGGGCAGCTACTAGAGAAAGGGTTGAAAATGGTAATGCAGAAGGGAACCTGCAAGATTTTTCATCCAATGAAGGGGCTGATTGTGCACACTCACATGACTACAAACCGAATGTTTGTTATGCTTGCTGAACAACACAACGATGCATGTCTGCAAGTAACACAAGAGGATCTCACTGGACTGTGGCATAGATGTTTTGGCCACTTACATCAGAAGGGACTCAAGTGCTTGGAACATAAGCAAATGGTTGAAGAGATGTCGAAAATTAAAGAAACAAACAAAGTATGTGAAGTATGCAGTAAAGGGAAGCAGCACTAGGATGAAATGCCTAAGAAAGCTAACTGGAGAGCATAAAAAAAATTGCAGCTCATTCACAGTGATCTTTATGGACCAATCACTCCAACCACCATGAGTAACAAGAGGTATATTCTGACTTTCATCGATGACTTCAGCAGGAAAACATGGATTTATCTGCTTGCCGAAAAAGGAGAAACTTTTGAGAAGTTCAGGCACTTTAAAACTAAAGTTGAAAAAGAGACAGGAATGAGCATCAAGTGTCTTAGGAGCGATCGAGGAGGGGAATACACTTCCCAAATTTTGCTGGATTTTTGCAGCACTCAGGGAATAAAAAGGCAGCTCACCACATCATACACTCCTCAGCAAAACAGAGTTGCTGAACGTAAGAACCGAACTCTCATGAACATGGTTCGTTGTTTGCTTGTGGAAGGAAGAATGCCAAGGAGTTTCTGGGCAGAAGCAGCAACTTGGTCTGTGCACATCATCAACCGAAGCCCTACTGCAGCAGTTACAAATAAAACCCCAGAAGAATGCTGGACTAGAAACAAACCAAATGTAGCACATTTCAGGATTTTTTGATGTGTTACATACGTGCATGTACCAAATGAGAAGAGGATCAAGCTAGAAGATAAAAGCTATAAATGTATATTCTTGGGAGTCAGTGAAGAATCCAAAGCCTATAGGCTTTATGATCCCGAGAGCAAGAAGATTGTCACCAGTAGAGACGTAATTTTTGTTGAGGAGGAGACATGGAACTGGGGGAGGAAAAATGATGAAGAATTAACATGGGATGATGCAGATTCTTTCAATGGAATAGACAAAGAAGAAGGAGATGGCATTACAACAGACAGAGATGAAGTGGAAATACCAGGAGAACAGACTGTTGAACAGACTGCTGCACAAACCGAGGAAACAAGGAGACCAGCTTTTATCCCATCCTCTCAAAAAAATCGAAGGGAGCAGACAAGGAGAATTAGCATACCTCCAAGACACCTACAGGATTATGTAACTGGTGAAGATCTTGCAGAGCAAGAAGAAGAAGAGCAATACTTGGTGCTCTATGCTGCTGAAGAAGATCCAGTGAAGTATGATGAAGCGGTGAAGGACATCAAATGGAGAAAAGCCATGGACGCCGAAATACAAGCTATCGAAAAAAATAATACATGGGAGTTAGTAGCGCTGCCTAAAGGGATGAAGAAGATCGGAGTGAAGTGGGTTTTTAAAACTAAGTTGAATGAAAAAGGTGAAGTCGACAAACACAAGGCGAGACTGGTTGTGAAGGGCTATGCACAAAGACAAGGAATAGACTACAGCGAAGTATTTTTGCCAGTCGCTAGATGGGACACCATCAGAATGCTATTATCTCTCGCTGCGCTGCGAGGTTGGGAAGTATTCCAGCTGGATGTAAAAAGCGCATTTTTTCACGGAGAACTGAAGGAGGTTGTTTATATTGAACAACCTGAAGGATACATTCGAAAGGGAGAGGAACAGAAGGTATATCAACTGAAGAAGGCATTATATAGACTGAAACAAGCTCCTAGAGCTTGGTACAACCGGCTAGAGGACTACTTTGCTGGTGAAGGTTTCGAAAAATGCAGCTATGAACACACTTTGTTCATGAAAAAGGAAGGAGGAAGATTTTTGGTGGTAAGCCTTTATGTGGATGATTTAATATTTACCAGTAATGACTTGAAGTTGTGTGTAGAATTTAAGGCTTCCATGCAATCAGAATTTGATATGACTGATCTAGGGAGAATGAAGTATTTTTTTGGGTGTTGAGATACATCAAACAGAGGCTGGGATCTTCTTATGTCAAGGGAAATATGCAAGTGAAATACTTGCAAGGTTCGGAATGGGCAGCTGCAATGCAGTTAATAATCCAATGGTTCCAGGAACTAAGCTATCATCTCAAGAGAAAGAAGAAGAAATTGACAGCACTGAATACAAACAATTGATTGGCAGCCTTATATACATCACAACAACTCGACCTGATATAATGTATGTGGTAAGTTTTTTAAGCAGATTCATGGCTGCAACAAAGGAAGGACACTTACTAGCCACAAAAAGAATACTCAGGTATTTGAAGGGGACAATGAATTTTGGTATTTTCTACAAAAGAAGCTCGGATAACACTTTTAAAGGATATACGGATAGTGACTTTGCGGGTGACCTAGATGGAGGAAAAAGTACATCGGGATATGTATTCATGATGGGAGATGGTGCGGTGGCATGGAGCTCTAAAAAGCAACCGATAGTTACTCTATCAACTACCGAGGCAGAATATGTAGCAGCCACAGCTTGTGCATGCTAAAGTATCTGGATGAGGGAAGTTTTAAACAGCATCGAAGAAGATCTTTGCAAATGTGTTACGGTGTTCTGCGATAATAGTTCATCCATCAAATTATCCAAGAATCTAGTATTTCACGGGAGGACAAAGCATATCAACGTAAAATTTCAATTCATTCGCGATCTTATCAAGAAGGGAGATGTAGAGCTCATTTACTGTGGAACTAAGGAGCAACTAGCAGACATCATGACAAAACCACTCAAACTCGAAGATTTTGTAAAACTTCGAATGCTCTTAGGAGTACAAGAGAAGAAGAATTTAAACTGAGCATACACGCAGCATGCTCAGTTTAGGGAGGATATGTATTTATATTTGATAGGAAATGTTTGAAGGAGTCTTGCAGAATAAAAATTATCTCTATCTGTTAGGGATTGTGGCAGTCAAAGAAGACCACTTCTCCAACCACAATATATGTGATGTAATCCACGTATTAACAGTAGCTAGTTTTTCTCAATTTCTGTTTGTAAGAAGCTGTATTTAAGCAGCATTGATTTTCCAAATAAATATCAAGCATTTTCATCAATCTTGTGAGCTTTATTAATTGTTCTTAAGGTTCCAACAATATTGGCAGATGAAAACCTATTCAAACCCGCAAAGTTATGATCTTGTTAAACCAACAATATTCAAATTTACTACAATATGTTCTATTAACAATCTTTTACGAGATCTCTTAGTTCGAATGATCATATAAACTTTAATTAATATTTATAATATTGAGTGTTTTTTATTAACTATAAAGGAAACAGAAAAAGTTTTTGACTTAATTTTAATCCAAGTCGAGTTTCAAGTAATATAAAAAATATTAAATTAATAAAATTAGATTTGGAGAAAAATATAGTTTTAATAAAAATAATTAGTCCAAATTGATAAAGTGAATAGATTCATTAATTAAGCACCCTTCACACTTTTTGTATCTTTTTTATTGTGTTTAATAAAAAAATAATTTTAAAATATATTAAATTTTGTAAAAACAATTTGACATTATTGCATCAATATCATTAATAATAATAATAAATATAATACTTTTTAGATAAAATACAATTTTATAACGAATAAAAAAAATAAAAGCCATAATAAAAGGAGAATTTTTTTTTTTTTTAGATTAACGTGGGTGTCCGGACCAGTTTGCGCGCACCATGACTAATCCCACGGGTCCTAAAGTTAATGACTATGTAAGTCTTCAGTAGCCATTATATAAGCAACTAAGAATTTAAACTTAAAATTATAGAGAAAATAAACCCTTTAATCTCAAGTTTTTATCACTTGAATAAAGCATCATCATTATTGCCTGCTAGAGTAGGTTCCTCCACTCACACTCCACTTCAGAGAACCATTGATTTCCATCGTGTCTCGCGACGGGATTCTCTCAATGCTGATCATGTGGGAGGCACAAGAGTTTCCTAATGGTTATATATCCCAAAAATTCCGCCACATCAATATTTTTGGTAGAACAAGGGATACCTCTCTTACGTACGAGGGGGGTAGTTAGGTTTCGAATTTAAACCAGGAAAAGATGGAGCTGGATTTATGGAAGGAGGCGAGACACTGACATTTTCACTCTGCAGCCCAAGTCTGAAAGTCGATTGAAGTCGAATAATGAACTAAAAAAACGGAGAGATAAACTATTACATCTAGAAGTATCAAAGCTAAAGAAATCATTTATATTTGCTAGCTTGGCTAATGATACATTACAATAGAATAGAAGATGATCGAATAATTTAATTTGTATATAGCGATTTGATGCATTTATATGGCCTGGTTCAAATTTAAATACCACGGCTACACCGATCCAGCGCCTCCCGTGCACGCATCACTCACCGACGCACGGTCGCTCGAGCAGAAGCGGGCAGTTGCTGCTGGATAGGACTCGGCAACGGTGACTGCTACACTGCGAGTCCCATAAAAGGATGATAAAAACAGAATCGCTGCCATGATGATGGTGACAGATGGTTTCATCCCCTAGCACGGTCTTTGGCAATGAGGTTGGTGACCAGTTGAATTTTGAAGCATTAGCATTTTGTCCCTACTGAAACATGGCACCACCGGATACTTGGTGACCAGTTGAATTTTGAAGTTCAAAATCCCCAGATACTTGGAGTCACAATTATCTCAAGCCCAAGCAAATCGAAGATTAATGGCTGCATTAAGGATATTAATACAACTGAGAAAGTTGAATCTAAAGGCATCTAAAAGGGGTGAAATATATATTGACTTTTAAGCTCAACTAGCCTTCATCCAACATTCCACGATGTCATTCATATCAAGCAGGTTGCAAATTACTTGTCAACATGTCAATATTTACAAAGCTCACTTAATTACTTGCTGCAATATATCAGCAAAGAAAGACAACCAAGAAGGTGGGAAGCGTAAATATGATATATGCACATCGAAGACATGTAATTACTTCTTCGTATATTTGTGGAAAATTATACTGCAAAATAATCTGAATTCAGCAACTACTAAGTTTCAAATGTGGTGAACAATCATCTTCGCCTTGATCTCTCTACATCAGCACCACTACCAGCAAGCTTGGTTGGATGTGGAATTTTGTCGGAGATAGAATCAGTGGAAGGTAGAGTATCATTCTCTCGAACTGCTCGAAGTTCCTGCACAGGCCAAATAGCAGCTTGAAGCAGATGAAAGGAAATAAAAGAAGGCATTTGTGTGCTTTCTTGTTGAAGAGGAAAGAGTTACCATGTTACTAAAATTACAAAGCTTAGCCAATCTAAAACGCATATAAGCATCCTTTCTGTTTTGTATTTAGTCCAAAAATATGCTTTTCTAAATTTCTAGAATCTTGATGGTTTATTTGCCAACTACAAGGCTATGCAAAATCTAATCTGTAGAATATGCTGTATTGCTTATGCAAGCAACACAGACGATGTGAATTCAATTACAAGTAACATTAGTTGGATATCACACCATGGAATTAGGTAAAGCTTACACATCAAACAGTTTTGATGAAAATGATGACATGAAAAATAGTAAGCATGGGAGGACTTACAGTACGAAAAGGAAACTCTTCTGCCTCAAGCATATGAACAATTTGCCCCATTTTTGGTCTCTTACAGGAATCCAAATCTATACACCGGAGGCAGACCAGCAACGTTCGTTTCAAAGCCCTTGGAGCAGGCTGCACTTCAATGAGGGGATCTACAAGCTCTTCTGCACGACGGCTTGCTACCATTCCTTTGAACCAATCAACCAAGTTCATCTGACAAACCAATTGAAGGGTGTTATGATGGAGATACAATTTTCAATACAGATGCTTACAAGGGGAAACTTCTTTTCACCTCTCCAGCTGGTCTGGAGTAATCAATAGGACTCCTTCCAGTAATCATCTCCATAAGAAGAATTCCAAAACTGTATACATCGCTCCCCTCGTTAAGCATACCCGTGCTTGCATAATCAGGAGATACATATCTGGAGCAAATGGTGATAAAATATGTCAGTGTAGAGTAAAGATAAAGAAATGTTATCCAAATTTAAATTCAACCACCTCATTACAAATATTCAAATACAATTTTGAAAAGATACACACCCAAATGTCCCCATGACACGTGTAGTCACATAGCTTGCTTCAGAACCCAAGAGCTTGGCCAATCCAAAATCTGAGACCTTGGGGTTCCATTTTCTATCGAGAAGTATGTTACTGGATTTTACATCCCGGTGAACAACTTTAGGTTCTAAACCTTCATGTAAATAGGCTAGCCTGCATCAGAGATGGGAAACATAGAAGTTCAGGAACAAAAAGAGTAGAAGAATTTTTCAATGGGAAAGATTAAGAAAGAGAAGGGGGGAAATTTAAAGTCTGATCTTTGATGTTAATGTCTATTCACAATGACTAAAATTCTTGAATCTTTGCCGAGGAAGAATAAAATATCAATCCTCAAGAAAGAGTGAATCTGAATGGAAGCACAAAATAACACAACCGACACAAACTAAAACTACCCCCACTAAACTTCTGCAACGACAAAATTGATGGCAATTCTGTAGACTGAACTTTGTAGGTGCTCACGTATGAAGATATATCAAATAGACTGATTAAAATCAATTTGATATGAAAAGCAAAAAGTAATTAGCCCCCATTATTACTGATCAATCACTGGGAGGACAACTAAGACATGAAACTAGAGCCTAGAGTACCGCACCCTTTTGCTGTCCCAATTGCAATCTTCATTCGAATATCCCAGGTCAGAGGACTAACAGGACCTACATCACCATGTAACCATTGCTCCAAGTTTCCATTGTCAACATATTCATAAACAAGCATCCTGCAAGGCCAGAAACAGTTCCCATGAAAATGAACAAGATAAATTTCATTTCGTTGAACTTAAAATAGATGGGTAGAACTTGGATGTGAGAAATACCTGCGAGCACCTTCTGCACAGTACCCAATTAGGCGCACTAAGTTCTTATGTCTTACTTTTCCAATGGCTTCAACTTCCACCTTAAACTCTTTCTCCGCCTGACCCCTAGAAATACAAAGTTCACAGCATATGAAGTTCCAACGGGATCATTCTTATAGTGCACAGATATTACAAGACTTGAGCTTTTGATGAGAATATTCATAACATGGTCAGAGAACTCTGTAACAATAATTAGGAAAAAACAAAAAAACTCCTGTAACGAATCAGAGCAACAGTGTTTAGTTAACAGTGATTTCATTACAAAATCATGGAACATTTTCAGGATTTCTTATATTCCACTTTCTCTCCAACAGCGAAAAAAAACCCTTCGCTTCTTCACTCCAAATTCCAAAGCCAATTCAGCTCCAAAAAAGAAAAAGAAAAACTAAAAGTAGTTTAATGAGATCGATCCTTTGTCATTTCAATAAGAAAATAAAGCCTTGCCATTCATAAATCGAAAGGACAAAAAGAGAAAGGTCCAAAAAACAAAAAAGCCTCCTAAGCTCAAAGGTATTAAGATAATGTTTAGGAAGTGCAAACCATTGGATAATGAAAATGAAAAAGAAAAAGAAAAAAAGAACAAAGCAACCCTCTACTTTAATTCCCTACTAGACAACCTCTAGTACTCCATCATCAAAGGACCAAAACTTTGCCATCATAAACAAAGCAGTTAAATACAAAAAGGAAAACAGAAACTATAACAATCAGAACAAAATATACAAAAACTAAAAAATAATTGAAACAAAAACTGAATACTCACTTATTATTAAGTAAATTCTTGACAGCAACCACAGACCCACCTTGCAAAACACCTCTATAAACAACACCATACCCTCCTTCACCAATCACATTTTCTTCAGCAAATCCACGTGTCGCGATCTCAAGCTCTTTCAAACTATACCATCGACCCCATCCTATGTTTTCATCCACCGACGAAACGTCGTCAGTACTACTACAACCACTCTCTCCACTCTTCTTTCCCATCTCCAGATCACCACCACCACCAACATTCTCCGTCTTTTCAAAACCCACATTTCCCATTTTCCCCTCATCTTTCTCTTTATTTTCCAAAACCAAATCTTTAACCTCCGCAATTTCTTTAGACACTAATGGGATCGAACCCGAACTGTGTTTCACTCTCATTTTATTGCGTTTTCTAGCCGCGCGGCGTAAACGAACACAGAGGAATATTGAAAAAGAAACCAAGATGATACAGAGGAAGAGAACTGCGATTAAGACATAGAGTTTAAGATTCAAAAATGGCGTTTGAGAGGCTAGTTTGTGAGGGAGAGAGTTGTAGTAGTTGGCGGTGATGTTTGTTTCAGTATCTGAATCCGACATGGATTCGAACTTTCTCGGAAATGTCAAGGAAAGAAAATTTTAGTGTTTTTTTGCTGAGAAAATAGAGGAAATTTTGCGAGTTTAGTGCTTGGTGCTGTAAGAGAAAGGGGAGAGAGAGAGAGAGAGGGTGTGTGGAGAGACTACAAGTCTGTTTTTTCGACGTATACAAGCTACAGAGAGAGAGAGAGAGAGAGAGAGAGTGTGGAGAGACTACAAGTCTGTGTTTTTTCGACGTATACAAGCTACGAAAAGTGAAAGGAGACGTTAAGTGATTAGTCGTTAACTCTTGGGTTCGGTGTAGGCGATTATTACGACAATGCCACTGCTTTGTGATGACAGATTTGTCGGGATCGCAATTTTGCCTGACCCGGACAATACCCGGCCCGACACGCCCGCCCGACTCTCACCATGATGTCGGGTATAGATGGATGTGGCCTGTGATACCCCCCATTCATAACGGTCCCATCCTTCAATATATCCTGACCTGGCAAATAAATAATACCATGATTTCACAATTTTATTTTTATATATACATTATTAAATTTTATTACATGTAATAACTCATTGCATAAGATAATTCACATGTACATGAATATAAAAAAAGGGCTGGAAAGAATTAGAAATTTAACCTAATTACTAGACCTTACGCCACTGAGCTACAAGCTGCTTGGGTAATTTAACCTAAATTACTAGTATTATATAGTGTTTGATTGAAATTCAATCGAATTCCATTCAAATCAAGTATACGAGAAGACAAGGCCCAACTCCATCCAATCCATTGCATCCCACACTTGAGCGAATTTGAAAAGGACATGATTTGATTTTCTTGCTTTTGTATTAAAGGATGGTTCATACTTTGATGTTGAATTAGGAGGAGGGAATCATCATAATATAAGAATCCAAGGATGTAGATTGGTGGTATGATTGCAACGTATTTGTTTGCTGGTTACTTCCTTTAACTTGGTGCTGGTCTGCCTTTTTCTCCTTGTAGAACAAGCTTGGATGCCTGCAATAATGCATGTCTACATGTTTGATCAGGGTCAAACTTCGCCGCAGCAGGGGATAGGTTGAGTAAAGCATGTGTTGTGACTGTCGAACGAGGAACAGAGCCTTGGGTATACTTTGGAACTATGCTCCCTCCGTTCAGATGAAGCTCATGAGAGTAAGCAGAAGGTGATTTCTCATAAAATCTTCGTGCACGGTTGGTAACTGTTATGAATAGGACCACCAAGGTAAATTGATTTCTACGTGCTGTCACAAAATCGGTGTGAATATTATTACCTAAATGTTCCGCCTGTTGTCATCAAAGTTTGCCTGTTGATCGAAGTAAGTGCTCTGGCTGGCTGGCTGACTAGCTAGTGGAATTATTCGAGGAAGCATCGTGCGAAGAAATCAATGGAACGGGAAGCTTGAATTCGGCTAGCTAGTGGAATTATTCGAGGAAGCATCATGCGAACAATGAAGTCAACGAACCATTCTGATCAGTAATTAATCATTAAAAACCAAGGCTGGGCAGTGGGTGCTTGAATTGTGAAGAATGACTACAGCTGTATGGAGAACCCTGTACAGTCCAAGTCTCCTTCTCGAGAAAAATCATGAGGATTAGAAAAATAATGAATATCTTTGTTTTCAAGTTCCTTAATTTGGAACAAAGATTCAGAACGGTGCTGTCGAACTTAGTTGAGACAGACAACTAGGGGATGCCATCTGAGGTTGTTTACAAGTTTCAACAAACTCTTGGTTGACTGTGCCAATGAGGCCCTTCCGTTGAGCACAAATTAGATGAAAAAATGTTACTGAATTTCAACCGAATCCCACGTGTCATTTGTCCTAACTAGGTCGAACGTGGGTGTCAATATAACTTGCCACCTAATACATTCTCAAATTAATGTCCCCTAGAAGGCTCGTACGCCTGCTTAAATAACATTTATGTGGCCACCAATATTTTAACACAACTCTCCCAATAGTATATGTGGAATTGCACGTTTGATCAGAGTAGGTAAATAGTGCTCAAACTAGAAAAATAGTTGAGTGGGATTAATCACAGAAGATTGGATAGCTAGGAACTTTTATTGCTCTATTCTGAGAAAACTTGCAATACCACGGAATGCACCAAGAACAGCAGATCTTTCTTGCCAGAAACTGAAGCTAGTCTTGGAATTTATTCCCGTTTAGTAATTTTATTATAAAAATAAATTCTAAAAAAATAAATTATTTCTTGATATTTAATAGTATAATAAAAATAAATTAAAAAATATTTTTTAATATTTGATTATGTTATAAAAATAAGCTGAAAGATAATTTATTAATATTTTATTTTCTTAAGTTTATTAAGATAATAAGAAATAAATCTTACATGTTAAAAGGTTGAATAACAATGAAATTAAATAAATAAATATATATATATATATATAATTTTATATATTATCTTAAATAAAATAAATAGTAAATATCAAATCTAAAAAATTAAAAGATAAAAAAATTAAAATAATAATAATTATTATTTCATAAATTATTTCAGATAAAATAACTAATAATCAAAAGAATGAGGATCAAATTTGATAAATAAAAAATTTCAATTAAAAAACGATAAGGAAAAAATAACAATTATAAAAATGAGGACTAAAGTTGACATAAAAATTAAATTTTAAGGAATGAAATTGAAAAAAAAAATTCAAAATAAAATATATATTGCAATTAAAAGTTTGAGAACTAAATTTGATATAATCAATAAATAATATAATATTTTTAATATTTTTACAACTTATAAAAAAATGTTTTCAACTCATAATAAAAAAGAAAATACTTTTCTGAAAATCAAACTAAATTTTTCTTTACCTGAAAAATATTTTTTATTAATCAATTTTTTAATAACAAATATATTAAAAAAAATTAAAAAGTGATTTCAGTTTTTTAAAAAAATCACACTCTTAGTTATCCATCCACGGAATGAGAAGATTGGAGTTCTGAATCAACCAGATATACATGGTAAAGATATCACAGAGTTTTCTTATCTTAAGCCTATATATACACATAACAAAATATATAAAGTTTATTGCAGAGAACAAGTTTTCAGCCAAGGATATGTATTTTATGCCTGTGGGGATACAGCTAAATTTAAGAGGTCAATCTTATCTCGAAACATAAAAATATTGTAAATTTAATTTTTTTAATTTTTAATTATTTTAATGTATTGATATTAAAAATAATTTTTTAAAAAAATATTATTTTAAATTAAAAAAAAAAATCCTTACCGTACTCATAAATACCACATTCTATAAATATCCTCCTTCAGAAGCTGCATTTTATGCAAAATCCGCTGGCAGGAATTGGTTGGCTTCTTGTAAATATTTTGAGGCCATGGAGGTGATTTTATAACATTATATATAGTCCTACAGCTGGGGGGGCATGACTTCCCGAAAGAAACAGCGGACAACGAAGAGCTGGGGTCATGGAACCACGTGGAAAGCAATAAACATTAATGTTCACATGATAAAAATCGTGAACCTTACAAGTCACTGGAGTCTATACGAGGTCTAGTGTATTTGATTCGATTTAAGGGAGGAGCGCCACAGCAAGGACACAGCCAAACGGCCCTTTATGGAGCCACTCTCCCTTGTTGAATTCAAAATTTTAAACTGGTTAAAGGGCATTTGTTCGTGACTTTCGGCCATGGCATGGCTGGAAACAATCGGCAATAGCTTGCAAAATTGTGTGGTTGTATATCGAAATATCTAGGGGACGGTGCAAATTCTGTTTCAAAAAACATCGATATTTCTGTTACGGGTTGTTGTGGATTCTTTAAAAAAATTTGTAGTGCTGTCTGTCTCGGGAAATGAGCTACCATTTCGAGAATTAATTTCAATTATTTGGACATAAAGCGAGCACAATATAAAAATAGGGCAGGTTAAGGTTATATTTGTTTCTCAAAATGTTATTTTTAAAAATTTATTTTTAATTTTTTTATATATTTATTTGTTATTAAAAAATTAATTAATAAAAAAATATTTTTCAGTTAAAGAAAAATTTAACTTGGTTTTCAAAAAAGTCTTTTTCTAAAAAATTTGAGCGAAAAACACTTTCTAAAAGTTGTGAAAAATTTAGAAATGTTATATTATTTACTGATTATATCAAGTTTAATTCTTTTTTTATTAAAAAAATTTATCTTTAAAATTTGATTATCATTCTTTTGATTGTTACTTATTTTATTTGAAATAATTTATGAAATGTTAATTATT
>NW_011499847.1:2796901-2958084 GCF_000495115.2 Populus euphratica | reverse complement strand
AAAGTTAGCCAATTAACTGAAACAAATTACACTATCTGATCAATTATAAACTATATAAAAAGATCAAGCAATAAAATCTTTTAAAAAATCTAATTATAACGGATAAAAATAAAAATAAAATAAAAAACATTAGTTTTTCCAACCTAATAGCCAATTAACTGAAACAAATTACACTATTTGATCAATTATAAACTATATATAAAGATCAAGCAAGAAAATCTTTTAAAAAATCCAATTATAATAGATAAAAATAAAAATAAAATAAAAAATATCAGTTTTTCTAACCTAGATGACTCAGAGCTCTCAAACCTCCAGAAAAAGGTCTTGGTGCACGAGCCTAAAACAACTAACATGTTATAGTCTTAGTTTTTTTAAGAGGTAGATAATAGGTTATTTGTCCCTTAATTATTTTTTAAAAAATTTAATTGATTAGCTATCTCTTATCTTACCTGGATTCTAACAATCTTTAACTGGCCTGTTTTAAACTAAAAAAAAAATCAACAATATTTCAATAAAAACAACACCTTAAACATCCTCTAAAACATATTTATTAATATTTAACAACTCAAAAATTGACTTTTAAATCTATAATCAACCAGAGTTAAAAAAATTTTCAAATTTAAATCTATCATTTCAAGTAAATTTAAGGAAAAACAACATCTTGAATAAATACTCCTTGTTAAATAAAATTTATTAACACTAAATTATATGTTTTTTTGGCTTGAAATAGACTATGACCCTTGTTAAATAAAATTTATTAACACTAAATCATATGTTTTTTTGGCTTGAAATAGACTTGTTTTATGATCTTTTTTTTTTACTATTAAAATTTAGCTATTTTAACTTTTTTTTTTATAAATAATAAAAGTAAAGTTTAGAATCAAATTGAACTTTATAAGTTGTTAAAAATTAAAAGTTTATAATTTAAAAGTTAAATAAAAAAGAAGGGTACATTTAGCTCCAGAGTTGTAAAAACTCTCTTTTTAATGTCCCATCACTTGCTTGTAAAGGCGCAAATAGATAAAAAAAAAAAAAAAGGAAGGAGGAGGAGGAGGAGGAGGAGAGGAGGGACTAAAGAAAATCACTGTAGGAATCCACGTTTGACGTATCTCTAGCTGAACAATGCCGTAGAGAAAAGTATTTTCCTGATGTTTTTTTTTTTTTGAGAGTATTTGTAAATTAACAGCGGTACTAGTTAACTTCCAAGCTAAACAATCACTGATGCAATAGAGTTACGAGCCAATAGCCAAATTCTTTAATTTGACTTTGGGACCCGAGGCCATTGATTATCGGACCATACTCCTTACCCATAGCACATGCAGCGATGCATGGCTTCAACATGGGACACCGGAGAGCCCCTCGCCTCTACCCATTGCCCATTGGTGGTTTCTTTATTGTGTACTTGGTTTCTAGGTCGTCCACCTTTTTCATCAACTCAGATTTGTTTCCGAGAGGACCCGAAAAACATGACACCACGCCTTGATTTATATGTTTCAACAAACCGTGGCTAGTAAATGATGATCTTTTTTAGAGCCCTTATGTCCTGCCCTTGATTCATGGCGTTGTTTCTGGTTTTCTGCCGAATCGGTAGGTATCATGGCGTGTAAAGAAGACCCTTCACTTCTTTTTGCTTGTTTTAAATGGTAAGGATCCCACCGCCTTAGCATTTCACCATAATTACCAGTGACCATTGATCAAGCATTGCATCTGGTATGCCATGATTACACTCTTTATTTCAGCTGCCAGTGCTTGTGATTTTTCCTTGTATAGCTCAACTAACGTTCTATATTCGTTCCCTGGCCTCCTTCAACAAACTATGGTATTATTTCCTTGATCAAATTGATCCTGTAAGGTGGAGCTTTATCGAATTAAAGGAGAAAAAGATCCCTGGCAGAGGGTGGATTGCTGGTCTTGATTTAGACTTGCCCGTAAAATGGAATATGCTGATCAAATTCACTTGAAGTTGCATGTGTGCATATCTAAAACTCAAGCATGCACCATCACCTATCTAAAACTCAGATTCTGTCTTTCCGAGTTTTGGCTTACTTGACCGGAATTCAAAATATTCGTAAGATTTTAAACTCGTTTGGGCCGTTTGATGGGTTTAGTGAATATGCTATTCCTAAAATCAACCTTTAAAACACTCCCACTTCCGATCTGTCCTCTGCTTCCTTTTTATTTCTGTCTTTTCTTTTCATTTTGTCTTTTGCTAAATCTCTTAAAAACCCATAGCCTCTCATTTCAACACCAAGCTCTTCCCTTTAATTCACGACCACCAACTCCTCATTTACCTTTATACCGAAGTAATTCTAGGAATCAAATAAATTGTGAAGGGATGGTATTTTGTCTTAAGTTTTTTATCCACTTTTTAGATACAGGAGCACGGCTGGTAAATGTGCAATCAAGAGAGCAAATGGCGAGGATGAAAGTCATGAAACAAGTGAATCGATCAGTTGAGGCCATGCGCACCAAGATTAGCATGAAGAGTAATGTTATTTGGAACTTGCCCAAGAACGTCCTATATTAGTTCAGGGCATGTCCTCATCTTCTTGTTGTTATAGCAAATCTTCTTGTTGTTATAGCAAATGTTGGGAATTTGCTACCACTAGTTTAAGTGTATAGCTCTCCAGTCCACAGTTTTGTTTGCTTGCTTGCTTCATTCCCGTGTGGCTGGGTTGGAAGTTAATATTTATTATAGCAGTCCATTTCAAGTTTTCTATTTTCATACAGTCGATCAATTATTTTCATGGTTAATATCTGGTAAAGAGAGTTTCAGGTCGAAAAATCGTGCCTTTCGCTGACTTCTGAATTGCAGGTCTGGTAGTAAGTTCGAGGCGCAACACTGTGATATTTGTCCGGGCAACAGTTGCTAATGTCTAGTGCTGGGTAGAGACCACACTGTCTTTTCTTTCTGTCTTTTGCTTGATCTCTTACAAACTCACTGCCTCCCATTTCAACACCAAGCTTTCAAGTTGTCGCGCTTATGGTTAAAAGATACTATTTTATTTTTTTTATATAAAAATACAGGTTTTTTTGTCAAAATTTTAAGTTTAGGCCATATCTATTTTCTAAAAACTAGTTTTTAAAAAATTATTTTTTAAATTTTTATATATTTATTTGTTATTAAAAAAATTGATCAATAAAAAATATTTTTCAATTAAAGAAAAATTTAACTTGATTTCCAAAAACGTGTTTTCCTGAAAAATTTGAACAGAAAATACTTTCTGAAAGTTGTGAAAAATTTAGAACTATCATATTATTAATCAACAAAAAACACTTTTCAATTTTAACTTAGTTTTCAAAAAAGTATTTTTTAAAAAAATTTAGACGAAAAATACTTTTTAAAAGTTATAAAAAATTTAAAACTGTCATATTATTTACTAATTATATCAAATTTGATCTTCAAACTTTTGATTACTATATATATTTTGTTTTGAATATTTATTTTTTAATTTTATCTCTTAAAATTTAATTTTTATATTAATTTTAATCCTCATTTTTATAATTATTATTTGTTTTTTTCTTGTTATTTTTTTATTAAATTTTTTTATCTATCAAATTTTATCCTCTCGTTAATTATTTTATTTAAAATAATTTATAAAATATTAATCATTATTATTTAATTTCTTCATCTTTTATTTTTTTTATTTTTTAAATTTGATCTTTATTATTTTAATTATTATTTATTTTATTTAAGATAATTTATAAATTATTTTTTTAATTTTATTATCAATCAACCTTTTAATTTATAAAATTTAATTAGAATTACTTTAATAAACTTAAAAAAAAATAAAACATTAATAAATTATTTTTCAACTCATTTTCTATAATATAACCAAAAAAAAATATTTTTCAAATTACTTTTCATTACACTATCAAACATCATAAAAATATTCACCTTTCTAGAATTTATTTTTCTAAAATTTACTTTAAAAAAAAAAACTGCAACCAATCTAGGCTTTAATATGTTATTTTTAAAAAATAAATAAATGTAACGCGATGATAAAAGTCAAGGATCACCTATCATGATGCTAGGCTGCACATAAAGCTGTAAATTGCAAGCCACAAATGATTTAACTACTCCATTAAAACAACAGAAGACAAGCAAAACCAGTAAGATGTGCATGTCAAGACAGGAAGAATATCACGCAACAGAGGATGACCTATGTCCATTACCAAAATTTTACAGTGGCTATAAACAGTATTCCAGGAAGGAAAAAGAAAGATCAAGCAACTATCAAACTCACAAGAGGCATACCACAGCACACACAGCGCCCTGCCCTGCATTAAATACATAAAAAGACTGACTCCAGATGCAATCCATTTGAGAGAATTTCGTTTCCGATGTTGCAGTATGTAATAATTGCCCTTTTATTTTAGATGCAAGGCTTAGCCCCAGAAGACCAACGTATTACCTGCATCTGATTGCAATGGTGAAAAACCCTTATTCACACTCAGGATTCAGGGCATGTCAGAAACGCCCAGAGTTAGCTGCATTTGGATTGTGAGTAGAAGAACGAAAGGCATAGTGCTAAAATTGCCAATTAGCAAAACTGTTAGTCATGGCAATCGCCTTCTAAAGTTGCGGGTGGTGCCTTGGTAGGTTCGTACCAGCAAGCCCACACCTATCCCAATTCCAACACAAACGCTTAGGCCAATGCCAACACCCACTCTAACACCAGCATTGAACCATGACATTTCACCATCTTCACCATCCATATATTCTGTTCCTGGGAACAGGTGGTAATCTTCATTCTCCGGCTTGTGGTCTGAGTATTCAGATAACTGCAGAGTTTACAAGGTAAATTAAAAGCAGAATGCTTGGGGGCACAACTTCAAATAAATGAGGATAAAGTACTGATCTTAGACGGTATCAAGCTTCATAAAGTCTCCAGAATCACTCACAACACAACATACTAAAGTAGACTAAAACAAAGGAATTCATATCGCAACTGCAGTTACAACACAGTACTGGTTCTAACATGCCAACAATCTCTCACGCATAGGACTGCCCAGAAAGTGCAAGGTAAATGAAGCTACCAATGGCCTGTTTAACCCTGACTATATCTGGATTGAGAATTCAACTGGATACTGTCATCAGAGGAAACCATAACAACTTTAAACAACCATTTTGTTCTTAACATCCATTAAATTTTCTAAGAAACCAGCAGATCTTTATGCATGATTATCATCTTAAGATAGCATTTGAAACATTTGAAGACACCTGCATGCTATACGAGGGAGAAATGTTGCACTAATGACACCCCCGAAGAAAACCATATAACTCTTCAGACAGATTAACTTGAGTTAATAGTTCAGGATTTTTACTTCTCAATCTAGAAATATTCACACATTTTTCATGTTGTTGTAGCAGGTCATTTAAGCAAATAACATACAAACAAAATGGGGTTGGATTGTACTATTCTCTATCTTGCAAAACACATACTAGAATCATATCTTTGTATGTAAGTAGAATGACTAGAATAGAATGAAAAGTGTCAAACAACCATCTCAACCCAAAAAATTAAATTATTAGGTGAAATTTTAAATCATGATTTATATTATTCTTTGACACATCAAGAAAAAACAAACTCATGACTGTTTGGTCATTAAAACTCTAATACCATATCAAATAATTATTTCAATCTAAAAATTTAAATTGTTAAATGAGGTTTCAAGACATGATTTATATTATTCTCTGACATAAAAGACTAAGAACTTGCAAAGATGGAAACAGGTCATAAACAAAACAGAAGAACTAAACATTCTGAAAGCAAAACACAATTTTCCAAGAAATCCAAGATGAAATTAAGGTATACCTGTAAAGGAAACCTGGAAGGGGCTTTGTCCTGGCTTCCAGTTGCCTCATATTCTGGTATGGAATCTAACATCCCCTTTCTCATTTGCTTCTTACGAAAACCAAGCTCCAATGTCTTTGTTAAGATAATTGGAGTGCCCGAGAAAGATCCTGTAACATAGACCTCAATTGTAGGCATCTCTGAATCTAGACCCATAAACTGTTTATCCTTCAGGAAGCCGTTGCCTAGTGTTATGTCTGATTCACAATTCATGCTCCACCTCTGGTCATGGTTCCTTGATTCCCCTACAAAACCATTGCTACAACACAATTCTAAAACACCAGATAACAATAGGACATCCTTATCAAAAACCTCAAACCTCACACTCCCAGTCATCCTTATACTATCGGTGCTGACAAATGTTGCTTCTTCAGATTTCTTATCTAATCTATCCCTCCTAAGAGTGGTCGATGCACCATCAGAATTGATAGAAGTTCTAACACCATTTACTTCGAGAAGGGTATCAGGATATAATGGAATATGGTTCACAGAAAGGAGCTCAGGAGTCGAGTCATCAATCTCACATTTGCTGATTCGGACATAGAATACTCTTAAATCAAGCCAAGGTAATGATCTGGGTTGATGAGGAGTTTGCCTAACAACTGCATGGCCATTTTCTCTTAGCCCATTAACATTAGATGTTTCATAAGAATTCTCCATGAACATAAAGAAATCAATCGTCCTCCTAAATAAAAATCTTCCACCTTGACTCTGTTGCTAACTTCAAGTTCATTTCGGAGGAACAAGCAAATGACCTGTGGACATGTCCAAAAAGTGAATACATAGCAATTCAATCAACATAAGTTGAAGTCTGGACATGGCCAATGAATAAAAGTCCATTTGAAAATCGAAGAGTTCAAATGGAGACAGAACACCTAAAACGTAACTGGAGAGAAGAAGCAAAACTAAACAGTAAATGAAACCTTTTGAGAATTGAGACATAAGGCTTTAACAGAACAGCCAGAACCATACACCAATCCTTTCTACTTCCTGCAAGAAATTAAAGCAAATTAAGAAAAAGTAAAGCCCAAGTCGGGACAACGTAAATAAGGTGAAGAAAAAAGGGATAAAGAGATGAGAAGATGAGAAAATAAGCCAGAGAAAAGTCCAAATGATTAGATGTTGAAAAACAATAAATTACGCAACTCCCCCATGAAAGAAAGAAACATACTACTGGAGGGTAAAGCGTTCTTTCTCCAAGCCGATCAAGACCTAATATAAAGTACAAAGCACACACCAATCAAACTCACCTAAAACCAATCACATCTAAAAACTTATCACAGATAAACCATACCAGGTATACCAGAGAAATAAAACCGAACACTGACTACAATTCACTGAAGAAGACTAAAACTTTTAAAGATTGTAACAGAAACGGAACAGAAAAATAAATCACCGCAGATTCCAAGAAACTGGACGGCATAGAAGACAAATTATGCAAGTCTTACAAGCAGACAAATCCCTCTCCCTCTCTCTCTCTCTGTATCCAATCACAAATTAAAGAAATAATAAAATATGATAAAAGAATTGTCTAACTGCAAAAAATACTCACCAGACTTGTATCTCCAAGACACAGTCTTTGGTTTCTCTCTTAGGGGCCTCCACAATCCAATGGTATCCAATTCAAGGCCTCTAAGAACACTTGTCTCTCCTCCAATATAACAGAAACTTGGCTTCTGATTTGCTAGAGAACAACAATCCTCCTAGCCATGCAAAAGCTAAACTTTCCAAAAAAAAACAAAGCACAAAACTCCACAAACAATCTGGAATTTACTTAATCTACAATTAATGGTATGAAAAACAAAGAACAACCCATTTCGTCAAATTCAACAAACAAAAATAGGCTGCCTTTGCTTTGAATTATAGTTGATTGTTGATGAAATTGAAAAGTAAAGACCAGCTGATAAAAAAGCAAACTTTCAAATATTGGATGGTTGAGTACATTTTTATGGATAGGATTAAAAAGAAAAGAACAACCCTGATAATCAAATTCAACAAACAAAACAGGGTTGTTCTTCGATTTGATTTTTAGATTATCACTGTAAGTTGATCAGATTGAAAAGGCAAAGAGCTGCACAAGCAGCAGAGTGGCAAATTCTGGGGGATTGCAGTTGAGTCTCTCTCTCTCTCTTTTTCTTTTTCTTTTTTTAATTCTTTTTTACGGTTATTATTATATTGGAAGGTGGGGTCACTCTTTATCTGATATTTTTCAGATCTTATCCAAGAAAGAGAGGAAGCGGGTCGGTTCACACGGCCGCGGTCAGTGAAAGGGATATGCTTTTTTTCTTAAAAAAAGAACAAAAAACTTTGGTTGCTCCAGATTTATAAAGATAAGTGAATCTTACTACACGGATCCTGTCCGTGAGACTTTTTCCTTCTATCTCCAGATTTTATTTAATTTTTCATCCCGACGATGCATGGATTACTTGATTAATGAGACTCGTCTTTAAATTACATCTTGATAAAATCACAATTAAGCGTTCAATAGCATTTTTAAAAGCTTCTATCTTATTGAACTTTATATAAAAGAACTGGAACTTAATGTAAATTATGGTTTTGTTTTTTTATAAAAAATAGTTGTAAGTTTGATGTATTTTTTATTTTTTAAAATAAAAATTTGTGCTCATTTTAAATAAATAAATAAATATGTTTATCAATTTTCTACTGAGAAAAAAATAAAAAAGAAAAAGAAAAATTATTTTGTATCACTAAACACATCCTTAATATTTCTTGTATCACTATATTTTTTTTCCCAACACAGAGCTAGAAATTCATGATTCTCTCACGTTTTCTTTTCATTGCAAGTGCGAGATATTATAAAAAACAACTAAATTTTTTTTTACCGGTTTAATTATTTATATAAACCTTAAACCAAATTAATATATATTTTTAATTATTTTATAACATATTCTATCAAAATTCAAGTGATTAACGTGTGTAATGAGCTGAGGTCGCGGGAACGAGCTCTAAAAAACATAAGTTATTTTTCTTTGTCTAACAAACAACTTTTCGTGTGTTATTTTTTTTAAAAAATAAAAATAAAGGCGAACAATCCTTTAAAAAAAAAGAAGAAAATATTGGCCAAACACGTGCCTACTTTAGCCCACGCTCTTTGTTGTTCTGTGATAAGCCTATCCGAAGGCAGTTAGTAAGGATAAGCAAAAAAATAATAATAAATCGATTAGATTGAGAAGATTGAAAAAAAAAATGAATTAATTTATTACAAAATTACAAAAAGAATTTAGTTTGATTTAATTTCAGTTTTAAAAATTTAAAATTAATTAAACTAAACCAAACCAATTCAACTAAGCCAATACTTAAAAAAAACAAGTATAAATAGATAGTTTTTTTCTGACCCTAAAGCTAAAAGAGTATTCCCTAAACACAAAACAGTTGCCCCTCCATTTGCTTTGCTCTTTGCATCTTTACTTCTTTAATCTTAACCACCAACCCCCCATAAAGACACACACAAGCAGTTATAGAAAAGGAAAGGAGGATGGGCAGTGAGTTTAACAATCCATTATTTCTATTCGCTCTAGCTAGGCTTTTTATCTACTTCTGCTTCAGGCTTTTATCTACTTCTACTTCAATTGGAAAGGAGAGGAAAATCAGTTTTTTCGATACGATCTTCCTGTATCGCTGCACCAACATAAAGGAAAGCTTCAAAACGAGGCAATGGGCTTCACCAAATCCTGATTTTGTTTTCCTTCTACCGATTGTCGAAAGCTCAAAGCTACTGGTTTTGTTCTGTCATGTTCTATCCTAGTTCTTTCTACTCTTGAGTTACCATTCAAGCATACTCAGAAAAAGAGGAAGCCCACGAAGCAGTAGCAGTTGTTTCTTCTACTTTGTCTTGAAGCTAGAATCAATCCCTCTATTTCATACTTTTTTAGGGAGAAAGTTATTTCGACTTGTACAGAAACGATATCATTTTCAAGCTAATGAACTGAATCGGCTGGTTTGAAAGGAAAGAAACCGAACCAAACTAAACCAAAACTAGTTGAATTGAACTAGTATTCAGTTTAGTTTGATTCAAAAATTTTAAAAAAATATATTTTGATTTGATTATTTATTTTGATCCAGAACCAGACCAAATCGAAAATATTTACTCCTACCAACTAAGCTATCATTTATTTTTTTATTATTATTATTTATTACTGAAATTTTATTATTTAGTATGAATTAATTATAAAATAGTTTTTATATTTTTTTATTATATAATAACATAAAATAAAAATAATTCAATATAGTAAAATTTATAATTAGAGTTGCAAAATTAACCAATTAACTAGAATGAATTTAACATGTTTTTTTTCTTTGAGTTTTTTCAGGACAATTACATTTAATTTAAAATACAAGCTAAGCAAGAAATCCAATAAGGGTTTTACAATTTTGGATCGCTATAATGAGTTTCTTGATAATGCTAAAAAAATTTCTATAATCTAAATAATATTCTTTCAGCTATAGAAAATAGTTTGATCTTAAATAGCTTGAATGCATGCCAAACAATTTCACCAAATAAATCAAATAGCATCCTCGAGCTACTCTATCATCTAGAAAACAGACAAATAAAATAGTTTGATACTTCACTGCCTTGGCATTTCACGCGAAGACACATGGGGTAACGGAACATGCATGCTCGCGAAAACAATTTCTTATCTTCTGCTTCATACCCATCTTTAACATGGGTTCATCACCATTCCCTTGCATGATAACGTTGCAAGAGGTAGCTGGCATGGCAACACGTTCGTTGGAATGAATGGTAACTCAACCACTGCTTATGAACTTGGTCCTCCAGATATCTGAGATAAACTTAATACCCTAAATGAGGTCACTACCATAGCCAACACATACACTACTAAGAGTCCGAATTTGAGGAGATAAAATGGTAAACGAGCTCACAGCCACAGCCAGCATCTCAAAGTTTTACGAGAAACTTCTAATTTCTTGTAGTATTACTTATTTCTCAACAGGGGTCACAATTAACCAACTAGGATCACAAGTTTTTAAAAAGAATTCCTCATTTCACCCGCGATGCTATTTGCGGTTGATAAGGACAGCGTGTTTCCTTAACCTACCGTGCAATGCCTCCTGATTGAGAAATATTATCCACTACCTTCAATGGCAATAGGGTGTAAAACGTAGAAAACAAGTTATAATTTCCAAGATAATCCATTTCAAAGCAGATGTTTTTCCATCCAGTTCAATCATCAAGTTATAAACTCTTCAGATTGGCAAATTCAAGCATCCTAGACCAAAAGATGAAAGAAAATGGAGTGCATGTGAAAAAAACTCTTGAACATCAACTACTGCGAGACAGGTATCAGACATATAAACGATAATGTAATAAATTGCGTCTATCGGTGTGATTACTGTATGCAGGTCATCCTCCCGTTCAGACATGAATCGCTCCAATCAAGCCAGCTCATGCACATAATGAGGTGAATAGGTGCTACTTGGAAATAAGAAAACCAAATCTCTGTTTTGTGAGAGATGATAACACCACCAGTATTACATCAACCCCACAGAAGTAAATAATCCTGGCCAAGAGATGACTTACATCAAGCAATTGCCACGAATGGAAATGAGATGTCAAAAAGAAGAACCAACGTTAGGGGAAGAAAAACTGTTCTAATGCAACCCAATTTGGTTTGAAATGACCCGAGTCTTGTCACCGAGGAACTGCAAAATCTAGGAAATGCCAGTGATAAAAAAAAAGAGAGAGAAGAAACTCAGTAGCTGGAGAAATGTAAACAAAAAATAAAAAGAATTTTGTTCAGAAACAGGAAACTTAAAACACATTGAGAAAAAAAATACAGAACATAGAATACTAAAAGTTAACTGGGCAACAGAGGGGAACATGATAACAAGAATTCAACAAGGGAGTCCGAGGATAAAAAAAAAAATATCCTCCTTGCTGCCCCAATTTCATTCTTCATCTAATGATCTGATTTATATTTTTGGCGATGAGAACTTAAGGATGACTAACAATGTGATCATTCCGAAACACAAGCATAAGTTGTATGCTGCAGCCACCACAGCAGAACCACAACATTTGAAGTTGGATATAAAATTCAAATGTCTTACAAGGCCAGCATCTCTACTTTACACACCAGAGCTAAGATGGAAAAAAAAATGAAAGGGCAGGTTATTCACATTTCATTTGATGGTCAAAAGCGAAATAAAAGCTAATCAGCGGTAGTTCTAAAGATTCCCCAAGGGAAAAATATAGATGTCTTCTACTTTGCCCCTAAAATGTGCAAGGAATTTTTTAAAGATTGGATCGACAGGTTACAACACAAGCAATAACGAAGTTATGTCTTGTTGACAGAAGCTTGACTTTTCATCTTGTAGCTGATCAACTAAGGGATTCTAATTTCACATACATTTCATCTTTCACATTAAGAGACCTCTACTCTCACAGCCATCGAATGATGAAGGAAACCAGATATTTTGATAAAGAGAAGATCTGTTTGAGGACAGGTTAAAATCCCTATCAAATCAATTTGTCCTCCATTAAGGACATTAAACATTCAATTATCAAATGGCATTACCAGACCCCACGTTAACTGGTACAGGATATTATAACTCAAAGAATCCATGGAAAAAAAAAAAAAAACTAGCAACCAATGACAAATATAATTCATCCATTCTCTTTGTGGCGGGGGAAGAGGGAAACAGCAGCAAAAAGGCAAAATAACAGTATTTTGGCCAAAACATGTTTGCATATGCTGACATATTACAAAGAAATAAAATTCAAGACTCGGAAAAGGATTCAATTTCCTTTCGCATTTATCACCCCGGCAGTCATGTCACAACGGTGTTGCAAGTCCTATTGCAATATAGTAGAGGAATCGAGTCAAGAGGCAACCATCAATGCAGAATAAAAGGTTGAAAGGAAACAGTACTAAAATACACTGCCAAAATAAAATCCATTAAAAAATAATTGTATGTCAATATTAATCAAATGCCATAACACTTGAACACCGGCAAGATATCCATTTCTGCACAATCTGGTTTTATTCGTAGGTATAATAAGAGAAGACAGAAATTATAATAAATGCTTGCAAGACCAAGCAAGTACTGTACACACACAAAATAACCCACATCAGTTTCTACAACGTCCATTTCCTAATTCCTACAACACATCCAGGTAAACAAACACCAGTCTTTATTAATTAAAAATATAATAATTGAGTTAATAATAAAGTAAATTCTTCCAGAGATATCGAAAAGTCCAGTTCAACGCCATCCCGGTGCCTTCTCGTTGCCTCTGAAGAAGGCACCTAATAACAACTATAGAACCCTCATAGTGCATAAACATGTGGGGCCTCAACATATATTTGACAAATGACACGACAGACTGTACTGAGTATTTCTCAAAATGATAAAAACAACAGTAAACTAAAATGATAAAAAAGAAAAGATAGAAACTTGAGAAATAGAAACAACTGACCTCGAGAGAGCCAGCTCCAGCAAGAAGAATCAACAGCGATGCTAGATTTGAGTCTAGCATTTGCAATTGCATTGTGAAGTGGCATCAGTGACTCCACACTCCCTAGAACTGAAACAACCCTACAATTCAAAGGCAGTTACAAAACATTATATTAAAATAATTAAAACAAGATCGAATTTGAATTGAAAAGAGGAATTAGTTTGCTTTTTTCTTTTTACCTTGAAGAGGCAAGGACAGTTCGTGTTGGTGTTGAAGTGAAAGGAGAAGACATGGATTTTGCGTTTAGTGTTTTCTGAGCTACCGTTTTGGATCGAGATGCCAGGGACCTTGAGGTTGCCGTTATTGCCGATCTGTAAAACGATGCCATTTCTGGTTTAGAGAAGCGGAGAGTGAGTTTAAGGCATCTGACTCAAAATCGAGAGATGAAAGTTTGTTTAGAAGACCAGAGCCTTTAATTGTGGTGAGAACAAGAAGCAACCTTTACGCAGCGTTTTGGGTAGAAAATTTAACAGAACGCAAGGTTGTTTATTTTTTATTTATTTCATACTTGTGGTCATTTGGAATTGACACTGCTAATTTGTCTCTATTTTTTTTTATTGTATGGGTGTTTTTATTATTATTATTATTATTGAGAAAAAAATAGTTCTTTTAAAAAATAATTATTAATAAAGTTTATTAATTAGATTATTAGTTTAATAGGTTGAACCGTTAAACTAAAATTAATATGACATATTGATATTTTAATTTTAAAAAAATTATTGTTCTTAAAAGAAATCTAAAATCAAGTTATAATTTTACTTATTTTTTAAAATATTTTTGAACATATAATTTAATTTAAAACTTAAAACAGATATCATGTCAAAATAGATAGAAATCAAGTAAAAAAAATTCAAGGTTGACACCGTGAATCATATTTAATTATAATAAAAATTAAAAGAACCTGTTGTTTTACCGTGCATATACTCATAATAAACGTAGATCTTTGCATGAAAAATACAACTTTACCCTTGAAAGTTTAAATCTTGTAATATGCTTTTAATGGTAATATAATATTTTTCACACGACACGTTTACTGTTACAAAGATTGATCATGAATAGAAAGTCTTTCTAATCTTTGATGTGCACATTGTAATATCCAAAGGACTCCCGGAAAATGAATTTTCTTAACGGTAATGGTAGGGGTGTTTTTGGTTCTTGCTTTTTTTTTTTGGCACAGTATAGTTACCGAAGCGTCCTTATAGTCTAAAGTTGGGATTGAGGGCATTTTTTGGTTTTTTATTAATATTGTTATTTTAATATTGTGTGTGGTCATGATCAATTTGTTATTTGCATGGATTAATTTTTTTTTAAAAAAAAAATTAATGGCATGTGTGCCAACATACGGGGAAATGCTCGTGTCTTTTGACTAATACATATAACACCTCCTGATAATTATACACCACGTTTTATAACAATATTTGAGATGTCTTGCAGCTATTTTCATGGTAGTCCAATACGTGTAGCCATCAAACACACATTGGAGCTCAAGCAGTATTTTTTTCTCTTTTTATTTTTTATTTTTTCAAACATTGAAAAGATATGCAACCTAGTAAAAAAAAAAAAAAAATTGTGTTATTTGTTAACTTTATCATATCTGATTTTTATTCTTTTAATTATATAAAAAAAAATTTATGATGTTTCGAGTTCGATCCTCGATATTTTGATTTATATTTTAGTTTCTTGATTTTTTTTATCAAATTTTTATCAAATTTTAATTTCATTACTGGATCCATTATTTTATTTTTATTTTTTATATGTATTTGGTCTTTATTTTTATTTTTATTTTATTTTTTTATGAATTTTTTTTATTTTGTCATTCAATTTGATATTTGATGGTATATAAGGTTTCATCTTCGACGTTTTGATTTTTAATTTTAATTTTTAGATTTTTTATTAGTTATTTTTTTCAATTTCATCATTAGATCCAAAATCTTTTTGTTTTTTAATTTGGTTCCATTCTCTTGGTTTTTATTTGTTTTTGAATTCACTTGTTAATTTAATATTTTTTAAATTTTACCCTCCAGTTCAAAAATTTAGTTTTTCCTCTCGGATATTTTTTTAAAACAAGATGCTTATTCCCTTGATTGTTATTTTTTATTCTTGATTTTTATTTTATTTTATCATTTAGCATTTAATCTCTCTTTAGTTTTTTTCCTTTGTTTATAGGCCTTATCTTGGAGTTAATCAATGACAACTATTGGATTATGGGTCAAGTTGATTTATCTAGGTTGATTTGAGCCAACTAAATATTTTTATTTCATAAAAAAATCAAAATGATATCATTTAAATAGAAAAAAAAATAGTCAGCAGTTTCTTATTTGATTTGCCTTAGATTATCCAAAACACGGATCAACTAGGGTTTTTAATTATTTTATACTAGATAAAATCTTTTCTAATTTCTTTTAAAACTTGGCTCAGTTCATACTACAAGTCACCTAGATCACAAGTCAAAATTTAAAATAATAGTCACCTAGATCACGAGTCAAAATTTAAAATAATAGTTTTTCTAGATTAAGTGATTCTAATTTAGTTATTATATAGGTTTACCAATCTTAAAAATTAACACGGGTGTCATCATTATTTCCTTTCTAGTTATATATTTTAAACTTGTTGATTTTAAAAAATAAACTTTTTTTTTTAATTTTTTCAATTAAATTATCCCTATTCCTTCATCCAAGTAACAGGTTTGTACGTGTAGCTCAGACTTTTTAAATCATTTTATTTACCTTTTGATGTTTTCATTTGAAATTCAATTCTTTTTAAAATTACATTTTTGTTTTCCATGCCGTGCCTTCTGCTAAATTATCTTACCCGTATAATCCTCCTGATGGGTTTTAACAACTTTACTCGTATTGTTGGTGCTTTGTTTTAATTTTTTTAATTATTTTATTCCTATATAAGAATTGATTATTATTGTTATTTTTTAATTATTAAGTAATAATACACTTTTTTTTTTCCCTAACGTGCTGTGTATTTTTTTTTTTAAATAATTGGTTCGACCCACAGTAGCGGGTCAGCAAACTATTCTGAATAAAGTGACCTGACTTGAACCGTATCCTCCAATTTATCAGGTGGCTTTGTTTGGTTTCCCTTCACTGCTAACTTCACAAATCGCACCCGGAGAGGAAGAAGAAGACCTCGAAATCAATCGTCTTCGCTTTTATCAATGGCTGCGATCTTAGCTCGCAAGTCTCTTTCTGCTCTTCGCGCTCGCCAGCTTGTAAGAATCTTGTTGCCCTAGCTACCTCTTTCTGTTTGGTTCCCTTGAAAATGAAGGAAATAGTGGAATCGGAATTGCATATTTGATCCTTAAACTTCTCAATACCCGTGACTTGAATCTAATCTTTATCCCTCTTTAATCTTAATTTTCTAAAAAATGGATAATATGGATTGAAACGCGATGATTTAGGTTATTTAACGAACTGGTTTAGGATTATAAATGAATTATATAAATTTAATTCTTCTCCCATCTATAAATAGAGGTTAAATGAATTGATTTAGGTTAATTAAATTTTCCTGGTTGTTCCAATCCTCACTGAAAATTTGTAGAAGCAGATATGGTATTTTACAGTGGAATTGCTATTAAGATGGATGGCAAGATGACACGTTGTTGCAGCGGCAGAAATCAACTTATTTTGTTCAATTTTTAATTTGTGTTTTTACTGTAATATGCTGAAATTTCAGTTTGTGAATTTTTGTTTTCTTGAACTTGTGTATGAATTGAAATGAAGAGAGAACAGAAGCTTTTTGAGGTATTCGTGAGGGCATGGAATAGTGACTCGTGATGGAAAGTTTAGGATGTTTTTCACTATACTTTGAATTGCTGACTGATGGGTGATGAAATATTGCTTGTATTTTGGAATAGTTTTTTGTATTTGGCTAATGCTGCTGGTGTTAGCCTTGACAGTTTATGTTTTCCACGGTTGATTTATGAATCTAAAGATGTTAGTTGGCTTATAGTAATACTACTTTGTTCTTCTTTCTGGGTATGTAGGCTGTACCAAGACAAGCATTGCATGGTTCAAGCCAATATGTACTGAGATCCAGTGCCCACTTATATTCCACCAAAATAGGTTTGCTTTGTTCTCTCTGTTTTATTCGCATTCAGATATACTATTTGTGTGAGTGGGTGAACTAGCAAAACAATGTTATTGAGTTTTATTAGTGATACTCACAAATCTAAGACTGTAAATCCTTTGTGTTAAGATTTATTATATGACATACTGAATTTATTTGAGAGGAGAGTGTTTTGGATTAATGTTTTAGAATTTCCTCTGGAGGATGACAAGCAATTATTTCTTCTTCAGAGAACATGTTGAGATTCTAGTCCAAAAGTAACTGCCTAGATCTTTAATGGGACCTTTCTTACTCTTGCAGTGTGTTTATACTTTGTTTAAGTTATTGCACTTTATGTAATTTTTCTTATCTGTTACCGTAGAAGATGAAGATAGAAACGAGCTTGCAAAGGAGATTTCAAAGGACTGGAGTTCTGGTAATATATACATCCTTGGAGTTTGTGTTTTGAATTCTTTCTTACTTTTTTTTTTGTTTCCTGATACAAGAAGAGGTCCTAATGTTCTGACTAATTACAGTATTTGAGCGGAGCATTAACACACTCTTCCTTACTGAAATGGTTCGCGGTTTGTCGTTGACTCTCAAGTACTTCTTTGAGCCTAAAGTTACTGTAAGTGTCTCCCCATACACGGTCAGATATTAGAGCATCTCCAATAGGAGAGCCAAAATCCTTTTTTTTTTGTCAATGAAAAGCCATTCTTACATATTTATTAAAAGAGTCAAAAGCATAAAATAAATTATTTAAAGATTCTTTCTTTCATCTCCACAACTTTTCTCAATGATTTTTCTCAAAAGAGCTAAAACTATTAATATTAAATATATTAAAATACAAATGGGTTGTTAAAATGACTTTTTTCCATTGTAGTGCATATAAGAAAAAAATTTATATTTACACTATTCAAAAAGTTATACCAATTATTTGGCTCTTCTAAATGACTTTGCTATTGGAGATGATCATATAATGTGACAATGGCGAGTGATGATAGTAGAAATATCTTCTCATGTGCAGATCAATTATCCATTTGAGAAAGGTCCCTTGAGCCCACGTTTTCGTGGTGAGCATGCACTCCGGCGATATCCTACAGGGGAGGAACGTTGTATTGCTTGCAAACTTTGTGAAGCTGTAAGGCTTCGAGATTCATTGTACTCCCTTAAACAATTTTGTTTGTTGTATGGATTTTTTTTTTAAAGGAGGGAATTTCCGTTGTTAGTTTCAAATTCCATACTACATCCAGCCCCTAGTTAAATCATTCTCCAGGTTGGAGATGATCAAACTATACCATGGTGCTATGAATTGTGTTTTGCTGAATCACCTCAAAATTTGATAAAATTATTATGTGATCCCATCAGGCCTATGGAGAACTTAGAAATGGTTGTCACATATTTGCAACTCCACTCAGATTTTTCAGAAATGGTACTACAGTATATATGCTGAGACAACTTTTATATGCATGCCTGTACTGGTTTTTTCAACTGTCCTTTTTGGATTTCTAAGTTTATATTCTCTGGAATTTAATTATGATTTAATTGTTTCTAGTTGTGAAATTCCAAGTTGACTGCTTCCGACTGTGAGCACTTGTCATAAGATATTATAATTACTAGCGTGAAAACTTGCTGGTGGCTTCTCAATTTGCATTACTGTTTGATGCTTACTTTTTTTTTGTGGGTGTATGCATTTTTGTCCTGGGTAATATTTTTTGATATCCCAGTTTCTGCTTTTATCTGAGAAAGTAGCAGCGTCAGTCTTTTCTATCTGTATCCTCATAATCCCTACGTGCTCCTAACATCTCTCAGTTCATATGGTCTTGTTAGTTGCATTTAATTCTTCTCTCACAAAGCCTGGTTGGTTGCCAGATTTGTCCTGCTCAAGCAATAACCATAGAGGCTGAGGAGCGCGAAGATGGAAGCCGTAGGACTACTAGGTAAGAGGTTTATCATTATTTCTTTGTTCCTCGTTTTTTTCTCCTTATGTGCCCCTGTCTCGTCCTTTCTCACAACTCTGGATTTGACAGGTATGATATAGACATGACGAAATGTATCTATTGTGGATTCTGCCAAGAGGCATGCCCGGTTGATGCCATTGTCGAAGGACCCAACTTTGAATTTTCAACAGAGACTCATGAGGTTATATCCTTTTCACCATGAGCCTACCTTGACTGGTAAAAGAATTTATTCTTAAAATTCATCATTGTTGCAGGAACTCTTGTACGACAAAGAAAAGCTACTTGAGAATGGAGACCGCTGGGAAACTGAGATTGCAGAGAACCTCAGATCTGAGAGCCATTATCGTTAAAATGTTTTTTCGCTGGATGGTATGCGCTTGAAAAAAATAAAGAGATCTGTATATGGGTCTAGAAGATATTTGTATTCCAAGTTTTGTCATTTGGTAAATGTTTATTATCGCATTCCTTCTTCTGCAACATGTTAAAATGTAACATGACAGGTAAGGGACTCGAGATGCAGCTTCAATTTCCCTCTTTGTAGAACATTTGATTTTATGGAATGAGCGGGAAACATGGCAATCTATTTGAACTTCATTTTTAGTCGTTTTTTGGAACCTTTGTGTTCAGAGTTGGACAATCACTTAGCAGGAGATGAAGAGTTGTTGCAAGGTTGCCTTATCATTAATGTTAGGATGATCAGAAGCAACGACTCTTAAGTTATACCTCTTTCTTCTCCGCTCGTGGGAACAAAACAATCCCCGAGAATAGCTACGTCTTCATTTGTGCAAAGAGAAATGGTCAAGAATCTAGAGCACTGGACTTCTTTAGCCAGCTGAATAGCTTTAATCCAAACACCCCCCACAAGAGGGGATATGATTCATACCTGTCCACCAGATTGCGTATGTTTTCCCTCATCCCAAGCCTTGCCATCGCCGTACTCGTGGCCCTTGCACCCGATTGCTTTCTGTTTGTGACTCGTAGGGGCAGTGCAATTGGAGTTGGACTCTCAATTAATTGCTTCTCTCCTCTTGGATAAAAAGGAGATCTGGGAAGTTTAATCAAACACATTTCTAGACCTGTCCATAGGGATTGAGTTGTGCATATCGTTCATGTGTATGGAGAAGCAAATAATTGTGCAGATGGAATAACGAATTTAGGTATAAGCTTGAATCACGAGGTTAGTTATTTCAAAGAGCCACAAGGCTTTATAAAGGAGAGGTCGTAGAAGGATATTTGTAGTGTAGGGGAATTTAGATGCCGTGGGTAGATTTTTTGCCCCTCTTTTAACATGAGTTTTTTTTTTTAATATATCTATATATTTATGAAAGAAAAGTAGAGATATTCTCAAAATAATTTATAGAGATTAAGTTTTTTTTTTGAAAGATATATTAAGAATGCACTCCTGTACCAGTTTAATGTATTTGCATGCATAAATTACCATAAAACAATGTTCAAACTCAATAAATAAACAAAACTCGAGAAAAGGAAACCTCCTATCCGTTGGAATTATCATTTCAACATTTAACTTTAACTCGTAGCATCTTCACTCTTCAAATAAAAAAAAATATTAGATCATTTTTTATGAAAAATACATTTTTAACTTGAATTATTATTATTATCATACATTATTTATAAAAAAATAACCTCTAAATTATTACTCAAAGTAAAAGACCACCATTCATTTGTCATTCATGACAAACCATGCCGAACCTCCTCTATATAGAATCATAGAGACATATTGTTTTCAGTTTTTCTGTCAAAATTAATTGAATTAATGCAAAAGGAGGAGTAAGAACCCATCAGCGGGTCTTGGAAAAAGTCCATCATCAAGGCCCAAAATTAGAACTTACGAAGCCCGATCTCCTTACCATAACATATTGGCTCTATCCTTTCTGGTTCCTCCATCAAATAAACTTAATAAAACAAAGAGCGAAAAAAAAAAAAAAAACGAGGAGGAAATGGAATGCGTGGTGGGTTAATTAAAATTTCCAAGCCCCCTTAAAACCCACAACGCAAAAGCAAAATTGAAGCAAATAGCGATAATGGCAGAGGAAGCGATTTTAGGTTACTTACAGAACCACGAAGAAATCTCCGATTCCGGCCAGTTCGCTACCGATCATGGACTCGACCACAGCGACGTCGTTAATGTCATCAAAAGCCTCCATGGCTTCCGCTACGTCGATGCTCAGGTTCCTAAAATTATTATAAACTTAAAAAAAAAAGCCTAACTGTAGACTAGAGAAAGTGAAGATTAATGTGATTTTGAAGGATTTAGATATGACTATAATAAAGAGGATCAGTGTGGGTATGAATGTTAATAGTGATGGATTAGTTGATTAATTAGGGATTCGATGATGTTGTGTAGGATATTAAGAGAGAGACAGATGTGCTTACCGAAGAGGGTGAAAAATATGCTGAACATGGATCACCTGAAGTTCAGCTTTTCTTGGCTGTACCAGCGGAGGGTAGCATATTGAAAGAAGAATTGCAGGTTGTCGTAATTGATTGCTCCTACATTTTTTTTTCCTGTCTATGCCTTTTGTTTTTCAGTGTTATATTTGAATTTTGGCTGCTGGATTTTTTAATGCAGAAACTGGTGGATCCTGCAGTTTTCAAAATAGGATGTTCTCAGGCTGCAAAGAATAAATGGGTTCAAATGGGAAATCAAATATATAGGAAGGTAACGGAAATTTATTTATTTTTTTAACATGAAATTCGTCTTAATAGTCCTTGTGATTAGTCCGATAATGTTTTTTTTTTTTTTTTGGTATTATTAAGCATTGTGTTTATATTAAGGAAAATATTTTGCTGGTAAAAGTAAAATTAAGCTTAGACGAATAAATAACTAAGAATATCTTCCCTTGCTCTCAAGTCCAAACACGCTATCCTATTTCAAATCTCAACATGATACCTCTTCATTCTTTCAGAATTCCATGTCTACACCCAAATATCATGAACTGGGTTTTATCTTTTCAAAAGAAGAAACCTAGTACCCACCTTTTGGCTTTTGTTCAGTCTTGCATATTGTTCTGGTGTAATTATAATTCGTTTTCTTCTATGTCATAGGTTCAACATGTGGAAGACAGAATAAAGGATCTTCTTTTACAGATACGAGATGGACAGGTGCATTATTGTATTTAATGTTTTGTTTTTCATATGCTTTTTGAGGGCATCAAATTAAACAGTAGGTGAGATTTGCATAGTTTTCTGGGTATGGTTTCTGGTTAAGAAGAGGTCGTCTCTTAAGGGTTGTGGGGAGGGCCTTATTTCATTCCTGTATGGACCGTTTATGCCCGTTCTTTCATGTTTAATTTTTAAGCTGCTTGTTATTCATGTTTTACTAAATCCAATTTGCATGATTTCATCTTGATTGTGTCCCTTGATTTACTTTTTTTATTTGTTTGTGATTAGGAAATTGACACAGGTGATAAGAAGTCTCTCAAAGCTAGAAAGCTTATTGTTGTGCAGTAATGATCCTTTTCTTTCGCTTTTTGTGTTATTTATTATGGTTCTCATATTGTCTGTAGTACAAGGTTGGTTTCATTAGTGGTGTTGGTATTCACAACTTGTGACTTGTGCTCTAGAACCTGGAAGGGCTATTCAGTGAGAAAAGGTCCTGATTATGCTCCAATAAGAAGGAGAACTGCAACTGATTTGACTCGTGAATATCTACAGGGGTATGCTCTTATATGCACTTGGATATGCAGATACTGTGTTCATTTCCAATCTGAATTGTTAGCTGCTATTTGAATAATTTTCTCATTAAGCTAAAGCATGCCTGTGTTTGGTGGAGCTTTTTTACACCATTAGTTGTTCTCAACTATGAAGCACAGGGCATGTTAATGAACAATTTGGGGTCAATGATGAAGGCAGAACTTATGATTGCAAGCACATGATAAAAATGCATGCATTTAGAGAAAGCACTTATGCTATGGGGTATGCATAGGAACATTGTAATAATTAAACACTTTAACTAATTTCCAGACCTCTTAAGTTCGTTAATGAATTTCTTCTGGATGCCACCTAGATCTTTTCATTTCTTTCCGCAGCATGCAACTTCATACAATTTATTTATATAATTGTCGCGAACAAAAAAAGAGAGAGAATAAGACCTATGCATTTTATTTAAATTCTAGAGTGCAGGGGTATTGAGTAATTTCTATGTTTGCTGGAAAATCTGGAAATCGTCTCGGTCTAGGCTTTATTTCTGTTTAGTATTTTATTTTACTGGTCATAAAGTTCTTAGGTTTTCTTATTCTAAATAGAAATTGTTATTTTGGAGCACTGAGGTTTAGGAATCCATGTCCTTATTGGATTTGGACCGCTAAAACTCTGTAGTCTTTCAATATTTTAATTGAAGTTTATGAATAAAATTCCAGCAATTTGCTTTTTATAGCATGATTCAATCTCCCTTAGGCGTGACTCCTAAGAACCCTAGGTGTGAATCTTAGGTTTTTCTATCCTCAAGGTGTAAATCCTAGAAACCCTATTAGTCTGACTCTAATAGTTTCTACAATTCTTAGTAGAAATCCTCATCAATAAATACCAAACAGACATAAACAGCCTCTAAAGTCAGACCCAGAACAGCCTCCCCAAGTTATCCTGCATCAATAATGTAAACAATTACATATACTTGGGTGTGTTGTTCATAGTAATGATAACATATTGGGGCAGTGTTGAGTTGACTGTTCACCTGGTTTTGCATATTCATTGCATTTAATTGCTCCATTTACTTTCTATTGTTGACAAATTTATCTAATGTTTAGGGGTGATTGGAGGAATATAGAGTTCAAAGAGTATAACTTCAGTGCCAAAGGTCCACCATCTGAAGGTGGCCATCTTCACCCACTCAACAAGGCAAGAATAACATTATTCTTTTTTAACCTATTTTCTCTTTTTTTATATATATTAAATGAATCTTATACTCTTAATTTCCATACAAGTAATAGTGGCAGCCAACTATAGAATAGGCCAAAAAGTCTCTTAATACAATCATTTTCATTGTGCTGAAATTTGACCTATAATTTTCAAACAACTATCTTACACTCTTAATTGCTATACAGTATAAAAGGGCAGCCAATTGTAGAATGGGTTGCTATTTTTAGACACCAAAAAGCTCTTAGCACAATCTCATTCAGTGTGCTGAAATGCTGAAATTTGACCTTTAATTTTCAAACAACTATTTGGATTGTCACCGCATTGACAGATGTCATCATTTTGCCAAAAAAGATTGTGTAAAGAGGCGTATTGGTGTGAATCGCAACACCGTGTGCTCAAGGATTTCTTTTAGAGAGTAATTTGATTGGTGAATTGATACTGACAACAGTTTGTCCTGTAAATAAAGGTCGGGCTGAGTGTCTAGACTGATTGAGACCATTTTCATCATCTTGTCATTGTAAGTTGAAATATTACCATCATATGCAGCATTTCTTGCTCATAAGTTTATTTTTACCAGGCTAGAAGTTTGGGTGGGTGTGCTTTGGTTTCAGCATTGTTCATTAGTCTAATGCTGAAATTTTCTCATAACTGGGTTAAACCTTCTCATGTTTCAGATCTCAAGTTTTATATCTGAGTTAACTGTTGAGATGTGGGTTCATATCTTTTAATTTTTTACTGTCAAATAAAAGGTTTTATTGGATGCTGTTTGTTGTTTATACTGATCCAAACAATCAGATTTTCAAAAGGCATTGGGACTGGATTTCAGTTGAAGGAATAATGTATCAATCATATCCATATCTGACAGGAAAAAATATGTTATGGTTCTATTATAGTTGGAATTTAGCTTTCTTGGTGGTAACTGGCAATTTTCAGTTTCATTTAGGACTGATTGATGCTATAGAGTTTATTTTCCCCTAAACACATGATAAAAGTTTTGCTACATTGCTGCAAATTCTCACCCAAGCATTGCCTTTTGTTTTCTTTCTATTTTAGGTGAAAGATCGATTGAAGGACATTTTTCGTCTAATGAAGTAAGACCTGTTCTTTGTCTTCTGATTTTACTGTCAGTGATCTTTTTTAAGTTTGACATTTGTGTATTGGTCTTCTATCTGGCTGCAGCTTTGAGGAAATGCCTACAAATAGATATGTAGAGAGCAGGTAGCTGTTTCTGCTCATTCTTTATAAACAGCATGATTCCATTTTATCAATTGTTGATTCTTTAGCATTCATAGCTTTACCTCATCAAAATAAATCTAACTATGCAGTTCACAAAATGATAACTTGTCTTCTCACACATGTTTGAACACATATATTTTTTTTTTTCATTTTCTAGGTTTATTGCTAAATTTTCTCATACATGATTCTCATATTATGCCATACCAAAGAAAGTTGATTCTGTAATGATGTAGTTAGGGAAAAATGGTGTCATTTAGAAGAAGGTAATTTTAGCTGAAAATGTATGCTTGATGGAAAACAATTGAGATGGTGAGTTCATAACTTGTTTGTTCTTCTTCTATGGGTCTTTTAAGCTAAAAAAAATATGGTTTCCTGAATTTTCTCTTGTATTTTTCTTTCATGCAATACAGTAATTATTATTATAGTGATATTTTTTAACATTCCGATGCATTCCCATTTCAACCTGCAGCTTCTGGAATTTTGATGCACTGTTCCAGCCACAACAACATCCTGCCCGTGATTCGCATGATACCTTCTTTCTTAAAGGTATGTTTGACTTGATTTCCTATTTGTTACTCGGTTATAATTGGTTTGATTCTGATATCCATGGCATATAAATCTGTAGCTCCTGAAATGACAAAGCAACTGCCTGAAGATTATGTTGAGCTGGTGAAACGTGTTCATGAATCTGGTGGCTATGGGTCAAGAGGGTACAATGTTATCCTTTAATCCTTTTTTTCACTGTCACGAGTCTTATTCTCACAACTATGAAATACCTATACTCTGCTGTCAGATATGGATATGATTGGAAAAGAGAAGAAGCAAACAAAAACCTTTTGCGAACTCATACGACTGCTATTTCTTCTCGGATGCTTTATGCGGTAGCACAGGTATTAATGCATTCAAAGTTTCTTATTATGTATCCATCTTCTTAACTTTGTGGAATGGTTTTCAAAATATTATTTTGTGCTCATGCATGTGTTATTATGGTCTGCTATCTTTCTTTTATGCTCTGATCTAGTTTACCTCTCTACATTGATATACGCAAACAAAATTCTTGAGGGAGTCAAACTGGTGTCATAAAAAATATTTGACACTGATTTTATGAAGGCAAACACAGAAGTTTCAAACTTGGTGTCTTGCCTCTTCTATTTCTTTACCACTTTTCTCTTAAGATCGAATCTTGCAGCTTGCTAAAATGAGTGTGCCATGATCTACATCTAAGATAAACATGCTATCAATCTGAAGTATTCTCAACTAATATGTTCTGGGTTTATTATAATATTGGGATATTTTGTTATGTGAAATTAGCCATCTTTTTAACTTAAATTTAGTTCGTATTTTGTTACTTATTTAGTTTTTCTTGATAGCTTGCAAAACAGCAATCGTTTACCCCCAAAAGGTACTTCTCCATAGATCGAGTTTTCAGAAATGAAGCAGTAGATCGAACTCATCTAGCAGAATTCCACCAGATAGAAGGTACGTTGTGCCAATTCACTATACAACAGAGCCTTTTTTCTTGCTGTTCTTTAGCATTTTTTATGCCTGCTCATATCATATTTGTCTGTTATGAAGTGCTAAAACAAAACTAATTTGGATTTTGGCGTTGATACACTTGATCCCATTTTTAGTAAGTGCATGAATTGTGATTCGAATGGTGTACTGCTGGTCATGTTACAAATGTTGAGCTATAGAACATTGTCAAGTGTGGACACTGACGACTTGGATGCTGACTTCCAACTGCTTGATTAATGTCATATTATTATGATTTTTGTCAATCAATTAACAGTTTAAAAAATCCTGCCTTTGGTTTCAGGTCTGGTGTGTGATCGAGGGCTTACTCTAGGTCACTTGATTGGAGTGTTGCAGGACTTCTTTTCGTGTTTAGGTAATTAAATGAAGTGTCGTTAAGGAATTTTCTTTAACACTCTTCTTTCCTTCAAATATGCACAAAAAGAATTAAAGTTCGGTTGCCCCCTTTAAAATTTTATTGGTTACCTAGTGTGATGCCAAGTGACTTGGGATTGAAATCATGCTCGTACTAGGAAGGAAGCAATTGGAGGTTTGATGGGATCCAAATGAATCATCATCATATATATAAGTGGATAGATAGATTGATCTTGGTATGAGTGCCCAGTACTTGGATGCTATGTGTTTGCATTGTTAATTTGAAAGAACAAGGCTGTTTATACTACTCATAGAATACAATTGATGCTGGAGGAGAATTGTTATCTCCGTCAGAAAAAATTCTAAATGCACATTTTGTTCTCAGGCATGGACAAGCTGAAATTCAAGCCTGCATATAATCCATATACTGAGCCTAGCATGGAGATTTTCAGGTATAAAATCATGGATTCCTGTTATGCATGTACTGCCTGTAAAGTAATTGGAAATTTGATATATCCTATATATTTCAGTTATCACAAAGGCCTTGGGAAATGGGTGGAGATTGGTAATTCTGGCATGTTTAGACCTGAAATGTTGCGTCCTATGGGATTCTCAGAAGATGTTAATGTTATTGCATGGGGCCTTTCGCTTGAAAGGTGAGAATTTTTAGCCTCGCTTTTGAGAAATAAAAGAATAAACTTCCTGTTCTCTCATCTTTGAGAAATAATAGATATCATGAATCACTTAAATTTATTCATATTAATCTTCCAATGGTTTGAACAGACCAACCATGATATTGTACGGGATCGATAATATCAGGGAGCTTTTTGGACACAAGGTACTGCCTCATGCTCCTGCTATTTAAAACATCATGCTATCATGTAACAATTTGACATCCAAGCATTCATTATTGTTGCCTTGCAGGTGGATCTTGCTCTCGTCAAGAGAAACCCTCTCTGCCTTATTGGGATTCAGTAGATCATGAAATGCTTCTGTTCTTTCCGGTGTTGTATCTTAAGTTTTTCATTGATGACGGCTGAGGCTGTATTCATTTGGCATCACCAATTACGGGCTAGTCTTAATTGTTTTGTACTCTTATCAGCAATAGCAGCAATAAATTCTGCGTTTTGAGCCTGTCCCGCTGTGCTAGCGTGGTTGTAAACTTTCCCAGATTTGTTTCTTTTATAACCTTTTTTTCCCATCGATAACGAGCCCAGCCATTTCAAATAGTGGCATTACCAAGTTTATTGGGTGTGGAATTCAAATAGAGAGTCATTCATGGGGTAAGATCTTTGTTTGAAGGGTTGCGGCGGAGATTGGATGATGGATCGAAGGTTTAAGCACCTTATCGTCCATTACAAGAGGGCCGTGTAATCATCCAAAACGACCGTTTGTTAAATGGGGAGGTTCTAAATGAAAGCTAAAACAAGTGGTACTGTATTTTGGTTCAAATGTAAGCTAACTTGGTTCTTCTGAAATTCGCTCTGAGCATTTTAAGATCCTGTTTGGTATGATAATATTAATTATGTTTTTGAAGTGTTTTTCGTTTAAAAATATTTTGAAATAATATCTTGTTTTTTAATTATTTTTATATCAACTTATAAAAACATAATATGAAAGTACTCCCAAAAAAAAAAATTGATTTGAAGCATTAAAAAATAATTAGAACTTTCAAGTATCTTTAAAAATGTTTTTAAAATAAAAAAATAAACACGCGTTGCTGTCATTGCTCTGCTTATACTATGTTACTTGGAAGTTGTTTGATGAAGAGCTCGTTTGGCTAGGCGACTGCGGCTATGTTTATTATATAACAGTGATAACATGGTGTTTAATTATAAAATCAATCGTGATTTTTATGTATAGATTCTACCATTATTTGCGTTAAAAACACTATTTTGTTGAAACAGAAATTATATGTTTCTCTCCTTGCGTTACTGCCCTTGCTACTTCATGAACACAACATGTTAATTACTTAGTGTGAATAGCAGCACGCTAATTAATTAGTATCAACAGTGCAAATGATGTACTATTTTAATTATAATCTTAACCAAATATACATAAATATTAAATTAATCTTAACTAAAAATATTTTTTATAAAACAATTTTTTTCAAATTATAATCACAATAACTACTACAAGACCAAATACAATCTGTTAGAGAATAATATAAATCATATCCTGAGACCTTACCTAAAAGTTTAAATTTTTAGGTGAAATGATTTTTTAACATGGTATCAGAGCCTTGATAACCAAATAGTCTCAAGTTCGAATCTCACCATTCCCATTTATTTGATAAAAAATAAGTATAAAGTAATGTGGACCTGTATAAGTTTCAAGTTTAAAGGGATTTCATTTGAGGGAATATCTTAAAAAATAATATAAATTATATCGTGAAACCACACTTAAAAATTTAAGTTTTTAAGTTTTTAAACGAGTTAATGTTTTGATACAATCCAAACCCTTTGGAAGCATACGAGCTAGATTCACTCACATAGCATAAAATACACAAGCCAAGGAAGCAATTAAGTACCTAAGGTACGTGCAGAGCCTAGGCAGGAGCAGCAACATTCTGAACCCTGGGGTGGCAAAAACAACTCGTCTCCATAATCACAGTCCACAGGAACCCAGAAAACTCAGTTTTGAACGGGTTAGCTGACGCATAGCAAGGCAACCCATTTAACTCATTTAATAATGGATAAATATGAATATAACTAATAAATCTTAACGAATTTTATACATGGATGGAATGAATAATCCAAAAATTGAATAATATTACAACTCCTGTCTATTTTTTTAGGTAATAATAGACCTCTTGTAACATTAAAAAAGAAAGTGAAGCTTTCTCGCATGCTCATCTAGTCCCTAATATATTTTTAAAATTTATTGAGTTCCTATATTTTATCTTCTTATTACAAATAAGTAATTAGTTGAAAGTTTTAGGTTTTCATACTTTTATGTAAATAGATTCACTCCCTCAATGAAAAAGCTTTTTACAATCAAATCCCTGTGTTACATTCATTTAACTAGATATAGGTAGCTTGGTCAAACATTCATTATGGATAGGATATGGATTCAATGGGGATGAGTACCCTTTTAAAAAATAAATAGGTCATAAATGATAATAGGTAAAGCATTACTCCTAGCCCACCCATTTAGACGTCCCTAGCTGAAACAACTTTTTAAGATTCGTGTTGAAATTATGAACAATTTTGGTAATTCAATTTATTTGGAACTGTTGTAGATTGTGGGACTTTCCAAAGGATTTCAGAGAAACACAGCGCTGAGACAGACATGTATATACACATCAGGGTACAAATGGCGTTTGAATGCAATGAGCAACTGAAGTTAATTTAAGTTTTCAGAATGCCCACTTCCAAGAGAATTGAAATTAAACCCTGTTCTTGGAGAACTGGAAACGATAATCTCAGTTTCAGGAAACTGAACATCTGTCTCCTCTTCTGAAGAGTCGGCATCAGATGCTTGAGAATTATCACCCATCAAACCAGATTCAAATTTTCGACGCCTTTCCACAGCAGCCTCAACCTTCTTCTGAAATTCTTCGTCTGTGGAAGCCAGCATGTACCGCAGTTTAAAATTAATTCGATTCTCTACCAGAACCTTGTGCCTTGGAATTATTCTGTCATCGAGAGAATAGCTGAAGAACCTGAAGATTGCATCACTAGCCATCAGCACCAAAGGTGCACAGGAAGAGGAATGAAATAAATGACCAGCAAATTTTTATTCAGCGAAATTTTTTTCTAGATAATCCAGGCAGTTACTCATACGTAAAGGGCACTGCAGCAATAACTTGGACTAGTTGGGATATTTGTGAAGCTTTGTAGAGTTGAGAGCCTCTACTGAGCAGTTATCTTGACTTACAACATGCTTCTAAATGAAACTAGTTAGTTTTGGTAGAAGTATTTACCTTGGAAACTCAATGAGATCCTGCAAAGGCCGCACCATAGTTCGCCTCAAGTACTTGTACTTCGGACGGAGGAGATCTATATTGTACCGCAGTAGCATGGGAAAATCAGCAATCATCTCACCCAACTGTCGATGGCGTATGCCAAGTGAGAGGAGGTATTTCAGATTGATCTCAAGCTTATTCACTATGCTGCATCCCAAGAGCTCAGGCCCCAAAGCTATAGCCTTTGCGATATTTCTCTCACTAACTCCGGCTTTTGTCATCAAGAATATGACCTGCATGTTACTCCAACTTTCAGTAAAATAAAGTCCAGCTTTACTTGCATTGAAAAGTGAGATGATAACTAGACAAAAAGACATGGAGATACATTTGTACAATGAAAAACAGACCATCTCTTTAAGGGGAAAAGGGTTCTTAAATAATGATATGATAAGAAATAGAACAAACCACTGGCCGGATTTTCTTGTAAAGGCTGTATGTTAACAACGGAGGAAACTTTACAAGCATGTTGCCGATAGCATCATCTCTAATGCCTATATCCTGAAAAAATCGTACCTTCACAACGAACAGCAAAATCATGTCAATTCATTAGAAACAACAGCAGCAAGACTAGCATAATTTCATTAACATCTCACTTCATGTTCAAAAGTTCATCTTTCAGGCAATCCAGAAACAGTCACTAAACATTAGCACGAGGAGAAAAATGAGATTAGCAGGATGAAATCCGAATCAAAGGAACTCAACAGGATTAAATGAGTATGAAAGAACGGGTAGTTGTGTACCTTTGGCACTATTGTTTGCTCCAAATCAACACAGAAAACCATTGGTTTAATAACAAGCATTCTCTTCATACCATCACGTGAAATTCCAAGGTAGTATAAATACTTAACAAGAGGCTTCCATCTTTCTTCAATGGAACAACCCATCAACTGTGGCTTAAATGCTAGTAATCTCCCAACATCTTCATTGCTGAGGCCAAACTCCTTCAGATAATTAACCTGAATGAACAACATCATCCACTATATCATAATATTTATTGCTAGAAGGATTTTTCAAAAAATACATAATTGAGGCAGTGCTTGTTGCATCTCAATAGTAATTCATTGGCAATCAAGTTGAGCTGTTTCAACAAGCGAGAATAATTCAGTTACCTTTTGGTTCATCTCTTCCAAGGTAAAGTATCCAAGTACCCTGGGATAATCAAAGACCATTGTGCCGAAATCCTTCTCATTCATAACCATATCCAAGAAGAACCCCACTCGAGTTTTCACTTCTTCCATACTACAACACAACAATTGAGGACATCGACTCATTACATAACCCATCCAATCCATTCTCACTCCATTGCTCTCTAAATACCAAACAATTTCATCCAATTCTTCAATAGGTCGTTCCAAAATATTTTCTCCTGCCTTTGTGAGCACCGAACCAAGAAATTCCCCCTTCACATGAATTGATTTCAACCACTCAGTAACACGTCTAATGGACTCAACATTTCCTCTTGACATGTAAATAAGCTTAGCGATCCTAGGATATGACACTGCATTGTGTTTCAACCACCTATATAATTCAGCAATCACAATTAACACATTTAAAACCACATTGAACAAAGACCACAAATTTATAAAAACGAACTAGGAAAATTATCCAAGCACAAAGTGAGATGCAACCTACTGAAATCCACGACAATGAAGTAAAAAGAATTTAATAAAAAAGTAAACTTTCTCATAAACTGACAGATAAAAACCAAGTAATTCACAAAAACAACTACTCAAACACATGTTAACCAACTCTAAACTCAATAAAACCAATGCTTCACGACCATTGAAATCGCAATATACCTTATCAGTGGTACGACATTCAACTCCTCAATAACCCTTCTAGCTCTGTCATTAAAACTCAAAAACTTAAATTCATCCATTCTCTTCATTGCAGCAGCCTTAATCATGAAAAAATCAACAAAATCATCCAATCTATTAACCAAATTCGTCGAATACGTAATCCCGAACTTCCCTTTCTTCCTCATTGCTTGTTTGAAAATCTCAGCGGTCACCTTCCTACGTATCTCAATAGCTTTCACCACCATTTCTTCGTCAAAATCATCATCGTTTTCACTGTTATAATCATCTTCACTCTGGTTTCTGAATAGGGTTTGCAAGGGAGAGTCTAAAGATTCTGCTTTTGTTTGAAAAACTGAACCTGGGAATCGTGGGATTCTTTTTTTAGTTACGAGAGTTAGTTCTTGAAGTTTAACTCTCTCTTCTGGTGTAATTACATCCTGTGAAGTTTCAATCTTGTTTTGGGTCTGATTTGGTGATTTCAGGTGATGGATGAGGAGAGAGGTGGATTTGGAGTTATGCGTCCTGAGGATCGGTTTGTCATTGGTCGTTATCGTTGTGGTGGCGGCATGGCTTTGAGGGGTTTGGTCGTGATGGTGGTGGTGGGAAGAGGAGAGTTGGAGAATGGTGGTAGAATTGCGGTTTCTGTGGTGGTGGAAGTGGAGGGGATGGTGATGATGTGGACAAGAGAGCATGATTTGGGGTGTTGAATTGGAGCGTGTAATGGATAGGGTGGCAAAAATATAATGAAAATTTAGCTAGTTTTTTCTCAAGTATTAATAAAGCGAAATATCCTACACACAGAGTCCGTTGGTTTAGTGGTCAGGGTATTGAATCCAGCAACCCGAATTCAGATCTCGGCAGGACCTTTTCTTGAACTTTGTCCTCCGAGTTTTCTAAGGTGGCGCCTTGAAGTATTTACAGTAATGGTGATTAGTAGCCTAAACCTAGAAAGAAATAAAAAATTAAAAAAAAGGCTGACTGGCAGTGGTATTTGTATGCTTCGTTTTTTTGTTCTAACATCCAGGCATTAGTCGACCTCTTTTACACAACCAAACTAAAGAGGCTAAACCAATCTCAATATGAGACCCGGAACAATAGGGTTTAAGGTATTTACCTTGCCTGTCTTTTCTTTTTGAAAACGGGAAGGTTTTGAAAGATGAAATTCTTAGCAATTACACTTTACATTGCACAAAAAAAGACCATGAACAAAATATCAATTACAGATAAAAATGGGTCCACGACTCTTCTCAATCTTCTCTATCCAATAATCATTATGTAAGCCTTGCTTGCTTCCTGTGGTGGTAGATACGCACCTTTAACACCCAGAATATACCAAAATGGGCTTGAGACCGCAATCAACTCCATGAACCATGGACAGTGCACTGGGGGCACCAACAAACAGGCATTCAAATAGGAAGCCTGCTGTATTATTGACAAAGAATAAAGAAAAATAAACATCTTTGTTAATTTTAATCCTGTTTCTCTACATCCTGCTCATCATATGGTTCAGGGAAAATCTCTCTAGAATGCCGTCTATGTGACGAGGAATGGTCACCACCACCATTTTGGCCACTACCCTGAGAGTTTGAAGTTCCTGACTGTTTAAAACTACTTCCTCCTGGCCTGGCACTGGAGGCTGCTGGAATGACTGCTACATCAGATGAGCTGTGACGCCAACTCCCAAATAGAGAACCATTCCAAGATCTAGAAGATGTTGTTCTAAGCCTTGCAGAACCAGAATTTTCTTCCCTCACTACCTTCAAAGGATTTTCCAAAGCCTTGAGGATGTATCTCATAAGAGGGCGCCTTGAAGGCTTTGGATTGAGGCAAGACCTTGCAACAATGGCCATTGCCCAAACTTCCTCCAACAGATCTTCATCAATGATCAGAGATGGATCCACAATTTTTGTTACAAGTTCCTTGTCGTAGATACTAATGAAGGGTAGAATCTGTTCTGAAAATTCCTTCAGCTGAGCATCACTAGATGCACTGATGCCCAGCTTTCCTGTAACTAACTCGAGTAATACCTTCCCAAAGCAATAAACATCATAGGCACACGTGGTTGTCAATGAACCTGTCCATATTCAAGAAAAAATAGAGTTCAGAAACTACACCAGAAACATTAGTCAACTTTAAATTATATAATATTATGGAGATTCAGAATCAAGAAACGATATCTCAATCCTCCTTGCAAAGATTATGTATCAAAAACAATTGACAGTGAGTCAGTACATTATGATTCTGAAACTAAATCATGATTTTTCTAGGGCCAAATAGCATCAACCAGTTCAGGAGCAATGCTATATGAACAGCAATTCTGCATGAGCAAATTGGGTAAACTATGATATGGCAGGTTATTTTATCCCCTGTTCCAAGGCAAGGCAGCACCTTGTTAACCAGAGTTAAAAATGAACTACAACAACTGAAATAGTATTTTACAGTGATAAAAACCACCAATCTCATAATTCAGCAATGTTAAAAAGGTTCTGGATGGAAGATTTATATTGTCTTAGGAATGGATTTAATATTTCATGTTATCGATGCCTCAACCTAAAGTTTTTAGTAACCATATGTACTATAACACCATAACAAGATATTTAATTTTGGTGTGTATGACAAACCCTAGAGCATATAGTTTCTTCTAGCTAGATAACATAATGAAGCCAGGTAACATAATCAAATTTTGGTGATGTTTTACAACTATATCTTTACGTACCAGAAGTACCTTGCTCCAATGACCTGCACATGATAAAGAAACACTGAAATCACTGCCTTGATATGCAAAAACAAGCATGCAATATAATCCCTCATTACAGCTTACTGAGGCAAGAATTAGGCATTACCAGGTATGGTCCAACCACAAATAACAAAAAAATAACAAAAGAAGATTATATGCTAGTAGTGCATCATCGTGAATTTCAAAAGTGAGTTGAACTTGAACCATATGACCATGTCATGTTCAAGACCACATATATAGTAAACTACACTATGCTAGTGTTTTCACACTTTACACTTTCTTTCTTGACTATAGAAGGTGAACGCAATGAAAGAACTCTCAAGTGTTTACTTCTAACCTTTGCAATTATCCCCTGGTCTACAAATTGGAGAGCTTCCCAAAAGGACAGAAAAAATCACAAGATCCAATCTCCTAAGTTTCAAATAAATAGATCATAACTATGGAACATCTTATAGTTAATGAAACCCAAGCTGATTAAAGGGGATGCTGCAGAAAAACTTATTAGCGCAGTTTCTGAAACTTTTCCATCGAGAAAGAAAAAAGATCAATAAAATCACCCACTTGATGTTGGTGGCAAGAAAATTTATTACATCAAATAGTCAAAAGGATTTTCCAGCTGCATATATCAAATAAAAGCGAGAACTAGAGGAAGTTATAATCAGCAGAATAGTAAAAGCAATGCTACGTTTGAGACTATAAACAACCAAAATTAATGTCATTAAAGCCAGGAATGTCTCACGCAACAGGTACTCTTGAAAAGTAAAAATTAGAAGTAATTCAACAAGGTCATTTTATGGTTAACAGCTAGGTGGAAAAATAAAATACAGACTCGTTCACCATGCAGACCTCAAAATGAGACAACCAAACCCATCACAAGAAACTTCCGTGTAGATAACTAAATATTTACATGTTATATGCAAGTAATTAAAGAACATGATATTTATCCAGGCAAGGTTGGAGATTCAAAATGTCCGGACAGTGTACAGTGACAACTTTTAATACAATACTTACTGAGGCAAACGCAGAAACCTGGTAATCCTGCTATGATGTGTATCTCCTTCTTGAGTGCAGACTTCACTCAGGCTCCCTAACCGTACTTCAAATTTATCATCAAGGAGTATACTGCTTGCTTGAACATCTCTTCAAGAAACCAAAAGAAAACAGTTCAGTAATTACAGCAATAAGATGCACTTGCAATACCCTCCATCACACCAACTCAGACCCTACTTTTAAGCACCTGAACTATCACACAGGGCCAGGGCATTAGCTTCACAACAGTGAACTCAGGATTGACATAAAAGCAGACTTATAGTTTACCAATAAATTGTGCCACATAATTAACCTTGGCATTGAACATACAGCTATCTCATGACATTCATTTAATAGGATTTGAGATGTGCTACGATTTGTCCATATTTTATTGAACTTCAACGACTATATTGGGCACATAACTAGGTGTCTTCCTACACAATGCATGGAAACTCACTCACTGGAACAAAGAGGAAGTTAAGTGAACTTACTGTGATTGACAACAAAAAGAAATCACAAAAAGGAAAGTGAACAAGGCAACAAGAATAAGCGTATCTTCAGATTACCTGTGCACAATGGGCGGAGTGCATTCATGATGAAGATATGATAAACCCTCAGCAGCTCCTGTCGCAATTTTCAGTCTTGTTATCCAATCTAATGATTGCAAACCATCTTCTGAATTGGTTTTCCTGTATAAGGAACTTGACAAGTCTCCATTTGGCATATGTTTGTATATCAGGAATTTCTCATTTTCTTTCTCCAGGCAATGTCCCAAAAGGGGAACCAATCTGGGATTTGAAACTTTACTAAAAAAATCCAATTCCAATAAGTACGCTTCCTTCCTATGGGACTGCAGATCAATCTTTTTTATAACCACAGGGATCCCACTTTCCAAGATTCCCTTGTAGAGATCCCCTGAATGGCCATATTTGATGAGGTTCATGTCGCCAAAGTCACCAGTCGCTAGGAGAAGCTGCTGATAGGTGTATATCTCTCCTAAACTTGAAAAGTCAATTGATACACCAGGAGGTGGTGGACTGCTCCCAGAAGGAACTGGAGTTGCTGGACCAACCCCAACCCCTCTTTGAGTTTTATTTCCCGTCTTCCGGATGAAAAAGAGCAGCAGCACTATCAATATCACCAAAAGCAGAATAAGCCCAAATCCTCCCAAAACACTTACCAATATGATGACCTTTCTTTTGCTGTTCCCTGAATTTTCCCTTGCAGGAGGCTGTGTGGAGTTCGGGAGTCCAAAATTATCAAAAGTCAAGCCCTTTTCAGTATAGAAAGATGTACAGCCAAGCAAACTCCTCTGATTTGACAAATTTTGGAGACAGTTGCTAACAAGAGAAGCATTGTCACTCACATAATCTGGAACCCTGCCTTCAAAATAATTACCTGACAAGTCTACAAAGCTGAACCTTCTCAACACAGGTGTAAGACCTCCATAAAACAAATTCTGGGATACATTCAATTCTGCAGTAGTGGTATTAGTATTCAAACTAGCATTTGACAGCATACCAGTGAAATTGTTGCCGGAGATATCAAGCAAGCGCAATCGAGGCATTGACCACAGCGCATCAGGGACCGCACCACTAAAACCATTGCTCTTCAACACCACAGTCTGCAACTGACTTGGAACAGGAAACAAATTGACTGGCAAAGACCCGCCAAGCAAATTGATCCCAATCAGCATTCTCTGCAAATTCCTCAAGCCTCTCAACTCTGCTGGCAATGACCCAGATAATGAATTGAAGCTCAGATCAAGGTCAACCAAGTTCCTAAGGTCACCAAGCTGAGCAGGTATCGAAGACGACAAGTTATTGATAGAAAGATTCAAATACTGAAGCTTTGAAAGCATCCCAATGCCAGGTGGAACCGAACCGAACAAGAAATTCATAGAAATATCAAGCCTTGTCAAATTCTGAAGCGAACCAAATGATACAGGAATAGATCCAGTAAACTTATTTGACGAAAGATCAAGCACTGAAAGTCCCACCAATTGTCCCAAACTCGACGGAATCATACCCGTCAAGTTGTTATCATGCAAATAAAGAACAGTCAACCTTGTCAAATTCCCTAAACTCCCCGGAATAGCATTACTTATCAAGCAAGAAGAAAGATCAAGAGCTTGAAGGGAAACAAGCCTTTGACCAAACCAATCAGGAATTGAACCAGGAAGATAAAAACCAGAAGCATTAAAGGATTTAAGTCTTGTTAAATTAACAAGAGAATCAACTCTAAATTGGGGGTTTCGAGAACCAAGTCTAGTCCTTTTAAACCCTGAAATGTTAATTTCACTAACACTACCATTCTCACATTTGATACCATTCCAAATTGAACAAGGGTCTGCCTTTATTGGCCATTCCCTGCTTCTTAACCCCAAAGAAGATCTTAGTCCGAGTAAAGCTGCTCTCTCTATTGGTGAGGTAAGCCTCTCTTGTTGTTGTTGCTCAAATGTAGACTCAAAAAACAACACCAGAAGTAAAAACTTCAATGCTAATACACTCCTTTGATCCGCCATGGCTTATGGAGATTGAATTTCTAACACAAATACTCTCTTCTTCATATCAAAGATTCAAGCTTTGCATGTAATAAGCATAAATTGGTACAAACAAAAATGTGGGTTTTTTATTTGGCTTTCTCTCACTGCAAAGGTTGTTTCTTTTTAGTTTTCTCCTCATTAAAAAGAAACATCGAAAGGTGACTAAACTGCAGACACAGACTCTTACCTCAATCACAAGGTTTCCATTCAAGATTTGTTGGTAACCAATCTGAATCGCGCTATCTCTCTACCTACTCTCTCTTTCTCTTTCTAAATTCCAGCTTCTTCAGTTGACGAGAGAAACAAAAGATTAAAAAAAAGAAAAAAGAAACAATCATGTAGATATAATATTTCTTTAAAAAATAATTAGAAAATTAAAAATGGCTGGCAAGAAAGATACTGTGTGTGGACTATCACAGTATCTCTCTCAAAACATATAGGAGCAGTGAAGAAGGAAAACATAAAAAGGGAGGGCTCAAAAGGCTTCTGGTGTTTTGAGCGTGTAAGCTTTGACAATTCATAAAGTAAAAGACTGATCTAGGATAGTGGCTTGAGCTTTGCGAAAAAGAGGCATGAGCCAGGGCTCAGCTCATGGGTCAGGAGCTATGGACCCGTGTTTCAGGTAAATGTTCCGGTGGTGCCGAGGTTATGCTGGATTGGTGGTGTTGTGTTTGACCTCCGGTAATCATGCACTTGCCAGCTAAGTTCAAACTACTCTTCCTGGCACTCCCCTCATCCCCTGTTATTTATACCACAAGTACACTAATGCAGTATTGGTAATGTGTTTCATTTTCTCTGTCAAGATTTTCTCTCTCTGTAAGAATACAGGTGCATGTAATTATTTATTTAATTTTTTTCTAATTTAAGGGAGAAAATAAACGATGAATTTATGTCACTCAACTGCTCAAGGAAAGTTTATTAGAAAAACGTGGTGCGGATGGTGGTGGGGACGTGTGACATTTATTAACCAGAGATACTTTTCCATAATTAGAAAGAAAACTTGTGGGCCCAGAAACGCAAATTTTTCAAACTTTATTTTCAAAGAATTTAAATGATTTATGGGATTTATTGTTCTGATATATGAGATTTTTTTTTTAATCATGGAAGATATTTGATAAAAAAAAAGTTTCTTCACCCTTAAATGTTTGTCAAGTAGCATAAAATATTATTTTTCTTGCTTAATCAAGAAAAATTTAGAAAAATAGGAGTAAATTTTTTTTTGTATTTAGAATTACATTTAAATGTATTTTAAAAATACGATTTGCTTTAAAATTAAATCAATATAAATATATTTTTAAATAAAAAATATTTAAAAAAAAATATCAGCACACAGTGCTAAGCATGCGAGGGAGAAAAAATAGAGCATAACTCATCCAATCACATGCCGGATTGAGAGTAATTCGAATTTTCACCAATCTAATAATAACTTATTATTTGCTGTTTTTCCAGTATTATTGAAGGGGAAAAAAAAAAGCATGCATACGATGATTTGAATACAAGTATGCCGTGTCGGAGAGAGAGATGATCAAAGTACACTATAAGTGGTCATTGGTCAATGATTCAATAGTCAAACCAAACATAAATTTCGGGATGAATTGATGGTTTTATTGTGGCAGTGGGTGAATAAAAAACCAAGGAGACGATGTTGATGCTGCTCACCTGGACATAACGACGTTGTTTTATTTCATCTTCTCGCTCTAAAAGTCATCGTTGAATTAAAAGAATTGTATTTCGTAATTCCCATCATCCTGAGTTTTTGTTTATTAAATTATTTTTTATATATTTTGAATGTATTAATAATATAAAAATATTATTTTAATATATTTAAAAAAATGCTATACACCATCATAATTTCCTGAAATATTTTCTAACTTAAAATTAATTTTTTATTTTTATATTGTTTTAATATGATGATTTTAAAAGTAATTTTTAAATATATATATATATATATTATTTTTATATATTTTTAAATAAAAAACATTGTAAATCATAATTAATACCACATTCTTAAATACACCCTTCATAACTCACATCAACCTAATATATATTTTTAAATTATTTTAATTTATTAATATAAGAATATGTTAAAAAAAAATACTCCACGCCATCATAATGAATTTCATGGAGCTGGTTTTTTTTGTGTCCTGACCTGGTCCCCGTATGAGTTTTAATCCTAACAACAGCGGATTTTATTTTATTTTTTCAACAACTGATGATTTTATTTTACTAGCTGTGCTGGCGTGGCAGCAATAGTTGCAAAAGCGGGGCTGTTTGTTGCAGCAATTGTTGCCCAGGGGTAGTTTGGTACGTGTAAGGGACAAAATTGAAAGGTGTGTTGGAGGGTAAGTTCTCAATATTTCATTATGTTCTATTTATGAATAATTATTCGTATTTGTGCGTTCTTTTAAACATAAAAGTATTAAAATATTTTAAAAGGAAATAGATGGAACACATTTACTGTGCTAACCTCGAAGAAAGGATACATAAAAAAAATAAAACTCGTGACCCATAAAAAATGTCAGAAAAATCCATAACAATTTTAACCTTGTTAGGTTTGTTGAATTTATAATCTCTGATGTAAGCTATCGTACTCTGTCGGGCTTCAACGTGTGGAATCATGTATTTTCCTCGTCGTTTAATGAGTTGCTTGCTATCTTATCTTTTCTCATCCATCACTTTGAGGTTTTTATTTCTTTTAACATTTAGCTATTTGAATTTTGAAATGTAGCAAGCACACTTGAAAATTGACACGTGCCAGGATATTTTTGCAACTGGGGAGGGAGTTGAACCAAAAGGAAGACCAAAAAAAACATAAGTCACCCATTTTGTCTTATTACGTCTTTAAAAAATATTTTTTAGAAAATTTATTTTTCAAATAATTTTAATGTATTAATATTAAAAATAATATTTTTAAAAAATACATTAATATTAAAAATAATATTTTAAAAAAATATTTTAATAAACCACGCGGCTCTTAAAACATCTTGACACGCCTCAGGAAAAAAAAATGCAGCATGTAATAAGTGATTTGTGAAGCGATATGATAATCACCGGCCAAGAAATAATCACACCAAGCAGGTCTATGAGCATCAAAACTATATGATTATTATTATTATTATTATTATTATGATATAGAGAGAGAGAGTAGATTTTGGCACTTTTAACTGATACTCCTCCATATTTTCCGGTCACTGCGCAGATGGGAGAGGCAATTACAGATAAAGTTTTTTGCAGTATCTTGGTGCGCTGGGAGGCAAAGAGGGACAGTGGAGAGTCAAGCACGTTCAGTGGTCAACTCTATTTATTTTTTTTTTGCTGTATTGAGGTTATGGATAGCTTGTCATGCCATACACTGGTCGTATACAGAACATTGGCATGTGACAACAGCTACTGTTTAAAACAGCAACAACATGAAAATAAAAGCTTGTAACAGAGATTTTCAAGAAATTATTAATGGAAGTATTAATGTTGCCACGTGTTCCCACTGTTCAGCAGTTTATCTTCTATTTTTAAAAAATAAAAAAATATCATTTTATTATAAAAAAATTTAAAAAATTATCTCAATCGTATTTTTAAACAGATAATAAACGTAAAATCTCTTCTTAAAATATAAGACAAACCCTTAATTGGATAAATTTATTTATTAATTAATTAAAAAACTAACTAATTTTTTTTCTTGTAAAAATATATTAAATTGATATTTTTTATGGTTTTGATGTAGTGATTAAAAATAAAATTAAAAATCTTTTAAAAAAATTAGTCATCACCACGTCACTAAACTCTTTAACTTCCGGGTCTGAAACCATCACATATCAATGTTGATTGACACCCACCTTATTGGCATATTTACTACAAGTCATCAAGCCAGTCAACCGCGACCTGGTCTTTAGGCTCGCTGCTTGCATTCTATCTCGATGTCGGCTGCCATGTCATCATCTACACAGCCTCCCCATTTTTCTGTTGACATTCTTGTGTTTTCCATGTCATTCTAGTCCTTTGATTTTTGCTTGATTCAAAATGAAAGAGAAGTTAGCAAACAATAATAAAGACTCCTCGTTTCCTCCCTTGAAAGGAATCCCAAATCCATACGCCAAGCAGATCCCAGAACCCTTTCATAGACAACACATTAGGAGATCCGGTTTGGTTAGCAGTAGAGATTAACAAGTTTAAGAAAAAAATTAACATTTAATAAATTATATTTGTAAAATATTTTAATGTATTGGTGTTAAAAATATTTTTTAATATATATTTTTAAAATTAAAAAATAATTTTAAAAAAATCATTAACAACTTCCAAACACCCTTTTTAATAACTTAAATCAATAACTAATCGAGACAATTGGATTCAAGTGGCAACTATCTATTTGATGGATGAATAATGACCGCTCAACGGTATGCCTCGTTGGGCACTCGTGGACTAGTAATTTTAACTAGCCCCGGTATTAATTTAATGTTGTCATAATGTGGACTTGAGTGCATATTCTGGTGCTTCGCCTTTTCTTCTTAATAAAATAAGGTACTTTGTCGATTAGGACATGATTATGACGTGTCTGGGTGTGTGACCACGAGAAATAGGGCAGGTCTTTGATATCATAAATTTCAATATCTCTGTGCTTTTTAAATGAGATCCCAGGCTGTACAGTACATTATTCTTCGGCCATCTAAATATTAGATCTAATGATTGATGAACAAGCCTTTTTAGACACCACCATGTGAGACCCACGTATTAAAATGTGCTACACAATTGTTTTTTTCCTCTTCTAAACTTGGATCCAAATTAAATAAAAAAAAAATCAACAGATCATACAACCCGCATCAATCTAAGTGGTTTACAATATTTTATCTAGATGCCCTTCATTTTAAAATCTCAACAACAATACCTTTTTTTTGGCACCTCATGAAGGTAATGATCTTTCATGAGAGTTAGTGGTTCTATTTATTTGTTTGTTAAAATAGCAGTAGATTAACCTAATCATGTTTTGATCCCCGGATAATAATGGTTGTTAGTGCTTTCTATTTAAATGTGTTTGACATTGTGATTCAGCTATATTTAAAATTTTATTTATCTTTTAAGCTTATTTTTTATTTTTTTTTATTGTTTTACTATATAGATATCAACAATAAAATTTTTTAAAAAATATTATCTTCATGTTTATTTATCTTTTAAGCTTATTTTTTATTGTTTTACTGTATAGATATCAACAATAAAAAATTTTAAAAAATATTATCTTCATATATTTTTAAAAACATCAATTACCGAACTCCTAAATATATACAGGCTTGCGTGACAAACTGTGTTTGGCATGAGCAAAAGAGGGTCTCTCCTATATACAATTACTTTTAATTTTAATTATTATCATGACATTATCCGGTGAATTTGCTTCTAATAGTTTCATGCTCTCGTTTTCCTCTTCTTTCTTGGCTTCGACGTCAGCTGAGATTTTATCATCAGGGATTTTAAACACACAACTAAACGATGGTTTTACTTGAAGTGAAAGGGAAAGTGATGTCCTGCAGGGCTCCTCGTGCTAGAGTTAGCTAGACTCTTTGTTGACATTTTCACTGGCCACTCTCTACTTGTGATGAACTACAACTATCACCATGTCAATGAAGAGCACCACTGTTCAGAGCCAAGACTTCTCGTGTCTGGAAGACGAACAACCTTAATTAAAAGTTTCCAAGTAAGCCTGTAAGAACGAAAAAAGTCTCGAGCACGCCAGGTTGAGAAAAGGATGCTTACCGGACATCATTATTTTCCTCTGCAAATCAGTTGGGAAAGTCTGGTTACCGGACAATACAGTATACAACACTTGAATGTTCATAAATGTGTATTTGATAATATATTATAAATTGTCAAACACATAGAAAAATAGTTTAAAAAAATAGTTTTTTTCAGATAAAAACATTTTTAAACCAAATATAAATTCATTATCAAACAGAGCATCAATATACACTAACCTTGTATTGGGAACACAACAAAAAGGAGGAGGAAGGTGGGATTTTACAAGTGAGGGGAGTGAAGATGTAATAGAGAAAAAATAACTATTACGAGGTGTTGTTTGGATGGAAGGGAGTTCGAGAGGAACGAATGTAGAGAATAGTTTACACGGTTACAAATTTTATCCTTCCTTTAGCGGCGAAGAGATTTTCTTGCGAGGCGAAAATGGTTCCCCTCTTCGTGTGTTTATTTTTATGCTTAAAATTTAATTTGAGTGTATTTTAAATATTAATTTAATATAAATTTTCTAGTGTTTTTAAATAATTTTAATGTACTAACATAAAAAAATTAGAATTGAGCTTCTTTTTTTATAATTTCTCGTTGAATCATTGAAAACTTCCATTGGATGCTAAAGTGGGTTTACTTCTAGCACTGTAGTGAAATGATTATTTGTCTAAATTTCTATATAAAAATATTTTAGTTTTAGTGTGGAAAAAAACGACAATTTCTTCTATCCTGTTCTACCCAAATTGCTTGCAAGGCAAACTTGCAATCATGCTATCCTGTTCTACCCAAATTCAAGAGAGAAAAAATGTTGGTAAAAAAAGAAACTTTAGCTTCTACGAATTTTGTTGACAATGAAAGAAGAAAATGGCGATGCACCACCATTTTTTAAAGCTGCTCGAGACTAAATAAATTTTTTTATTTAAGTGGGGTGGTAGTGAGTTTTTAAAGTATTTTTATTTTAAAATATATTAAAATTATTTTTAATATCAACATATCAAAATAATTTAAAAATATAAAAAATATATTAATTTAAAATAAAATAAAAATTTTTAATTTTTAATTTTTTAAAATACAGTAACAAACAAAAAATGAATCAAGCCATTTGATTATCAAAAAGTCTGCGAAATGTTCACTTCAAGCCACTGCAGAAAATTTCATTAGCGAAGATAAATTAATAACTCGGGACTTTGAATTTCAATGTCGACCCTCGACAATCATCCCACTACTAAACTATACTCAAATTGATAGTTAATATAATAGCCGTGCTAACATCTCATATAGTCTGTTTTAAATTTTATTATTTTCATGTTTTTATTTTTAGTTATGTGAACTTATTTTTAAGCTTTACATCTTAAAATAAATACAATATATTAACAACTCGCTATATTTATAAAGTTTTGGCTCTGGATACTCATTTTTGATGTGAAATATTATAATCCTATTATTTTAAAATAAGTTATCCTCAATTTTGATATCAAATGTAATAACATAGTCCAACATGCTGTATATTATCAATTTTAAACCTTATTATTTTCATGATTTTATTTTTAATAACACGAGTTTATTTTTAAACTTAACACCTTAAAATACGTATAACATATTAATAATTAGCTCTACTCATAAAATACTGACTCTAAACATTTATTTTCAATGTGAAATATTACAGCTACAAAGTTATTTAAAGGCAAAACATAGTTATTAAATTTGAAATTTCCGGTATAAACTCTTAAATAAGGACCCAAAAAATATATTGTTAAATTTAATGTTGATTTCCTCTATGATATGAGATATCATGATATATAATTTAAGATGTCATCCTAGAACATAACCTAAATGGTGTTTTATTTAATTTGAATATCTTTTTGTTTAAAGTTATTTATTTATGTTTTTAGATTACTTTGATATAATAATATTAAAAAATAATAATAAAATATTACTATAAAACTATGTATTTTAAAGAGAAAAAGACTCTGACAAACAACCATTATCACAATACCAAACATGCTTTAAATTTTAAAGAACATAATAATTTTACATAATCATGGAAAAGATACAAAAATTTTCTTTATTATTTCGCAAAATAATTATCCCCAAACCATGCATTAAAAGAAAATGACACCATGAATAATACGGAACATCCTGGATTACCAATTATGATCCACAGCATGCATCAAGGTTAATACACCTCGAAGATCACTCAAACAAGCCTTGTGATTACGATGAATAGCTCATGAGCCCAAATCTAGAAAACCTACGCGGGCTAGTGACTGGACAGCGGGCTCCGTTGACTAGCTAATAGCTTGTTCATGGCTGTTTTACCTGACAGTCAACTTGGCCCTTGATACTAGCAAATGTTGTAGCAGTCCATTAGTTGTGCAGGGTTCTCCGGTTAGCCCAAATAATCAACATCTTGCCTTTGGGTGCAGCAACAGCAAAAATCGTTACTAGCTTTTTCGAAGGCATTTTGGGCTGCTCCACTAGATTTTAGGGTTTTTTTTTTAAATATATATAGAAGAAAAATATAAATCTCAATTATATTTTCTTAGGTCATTCGAATGCGCATTTGAAGATATTCCTAATATTTTTATTGTCAAAAAATGTTAATATATTTAGAAAAAATAGAAAGAAATCAAAAGCATTTTGGGTAGCTTAGATTTAGTTCTTAATTTGACAGAAGCAAAATACTTATAAAGCGCAATTATGATCTTCTTGGATCATTCAAATCCGCGTTTGCAGATATTACTGATATTTTTACTGTAAAAATATATTTCGAGAAAAATAGAAATAAAACCTTACCATATTTTTCAAAAAATAGAATGAAAACCTGTTAGATATAATGATATTCACCATGCTATTATGCCATGTTTGGAAATGCAGAGTTAATTTGTTCGCGGTAAAATATGGTTGGAATTGTATCTTATCTCGATATTCCAGTTAAATAATATATATCATAATTTTGCATAGATTCTACATAAAAGTATTTTTTTTATAAATATTAATTATAAAAAAACTACAATTTATATATTTTTAAGTAATTTTTTTTGCGGTAGCATTGTTTTTTTTGAAAAAAATTGATTTTTTAATTATTTTAATATATTGATATTAAAAATATATTTTTAAAAATAAAAAAATATTTTAAAAATAATCCCTCATTCAATGACAAACGATAAACCCTACCGCGGTGGAACTCAAAACAATGATGCATCGCATAGTTCTCTCTCGTAAACGCAGGGACCACAACAAAAAGATACGAAACGATAAGGAGGTCAGGTGCGCTTTAAGTATATCCCAAAAAATCCAAAGAGACCCGTATGCCTCCCGGTAAAAAAGAAATTATGGCAAGCGTAGAGGGGCACAGTTGTACTTATGCTGTGTTAGATATTTAGGTAAACTACATCTCAATCCTTGTAAATTTAGTAGTGTTTAATCCCGGTCGCTTTGTTTGATATTTTATAATATTTATTATATAGTTTCAAAATCTTGAAATTGATAAAAGATGCCCAATTTTCCTTCATCTTTCTTTCATTTTCATGTTTTTATACCAGTTTCTCTCAAAAATCCGATTCACGCGAGAGGAGAATGAAGGATAGAAGGAACATTAGAAAATTATACCATGGAGTCGAAAAAATAAATATTATTAATGCAAAACATAGAAGCATTAGAAACACAATATAATTCGGAGGTTAAAAGTTAAAAAAGAGAAACTTTTCAAGACTGTGAGAGCATAAATGACAATCTTGTAAAGTATAGGGACAAAAATGAAATTGTACTATAGATATTTAAAATATTTAAAGCCTGCAAACGCCAGTAGATATTTTGTGTTTATCTATCCACCATCCTAGCAGGCACGTGACTACGGACCCGCTTGACCACGCTTTCTGCGTGTCTTAACTCAAGTAAATTGCCAACCATGGTTTACCGTGCCAAATAGGGCAAATGATTAGGTTATATATTTATTTATTTGAACATGCTTGCGACTAGGGCAGGGTAAGCAAAACCTGGATAGAATTAGCTACATCCTGTTTTGGGCACCCAATACGGCTGTTGCTGTAACCCTGCCCCCGCGATCCTTGTTTTTTTCTCCTTTTTTTTTTTTTATTGGATAGTACTTAAGCGAGTTATCAATAATTTGTATAGCTTGATCTATCAAAATAAAATTTTTAAAATTAGTTTTGAATTATGTTAAATTTGAGATTATTTGTTTTAATATAAATCTTTCCTCGAATTTACTGGTAGCTCTCAAATGAAGATGACTCAAATTTATCCAGCTAAACTATAAACACTGGAAGAAGGTGAAATTCACCAAAATTAACAACGGAAACGACACTGATCTGCGTCGTTTTAACATGTTTCTTTACAAGCAAAATTTTATGCATCTTCATTACTGTAACCCACGTCCGCTAGTTGTGAACTTGCCCCCCTGACCAAACGCCCCCATTCACTTCTATGCAGATCAGAAACCGACGATTCCCTCGTAGCCAAACAACTCGCCCACTCACCACTTAAAAATTTAACCCTAGTTAACTCCCGATGCGCAATACGCACTCGCTCTCAGCTATAAATTAATCATTCAGCCCCTCGCAGTTTACTCATCCTTCTTAATTCCCAAAAGATCACCACTCTTCCTCTCTATAATTTTCTAGGGTTTAGCAATGGCTGCCGAGGTTGAGTATAGGTGCTTTGTTGGCGGCCTCGCTTGGGCCACCACTGACCAAGTCCTCCAGGAGGCTTTTAGCCAGTACGGTGAAATCATCGATTCGAAGGTCCGTTTGCCTTCGCAGAGGCGGATCTGACCTAGCCCGATCCGATTCGGTTCTGGCGATCCATAATCTATTTGATCTGTTTGTGTTACTATTTGTTACTGTTCACTGTTCTCTTTTATGTTACTGTCACTAACCAACAATCGGTACGTTCATCTTCAGTGTCTCTCTGGCTCGAAGATCGATCGATTTGTTCAATTTTATGAGTTTAATTGTAATGCTTTTATATCTGATTGGTTTTTTTGGTCTGCAGATTATAAATGACCGGGAAACCGGAAGATCTCGTGGTTTTGGATTTGTGACCTTCGGCAATGAGAAGGCAATGAGAGATGCTATTGATGGAATGAACGGTCAGGACCTCGATGGCCGTAACATCACCGTGAACGAAGCTCAATCCCGCGGAGGTGGTGGAGGCGGTGGCTACAACCGCAACAGCGGTGGAGGTGGTTATGGAGGAGGTGGTCGCCGGGAAGGTGGCGGTGGTTATAGCCGTGGTGGAGGAGGCTACGGAGGTGGCGGAGGCGGATATGGCAGTGGTGGTGGTGGAGGTTATGGCGGTGGCCGTGACCGTGGCTATGGTGACGGTGGATCTAGGTACTCTTCCAGGGGTGAATCTGATGGTGGTAGCTGGAGGAGTTAGGTTTATTTGGTTGCTGTTTGGTTATGGTATTAAGACTTTAGTTTCTAGTCAAGCTTGTTTGGTTCCCGGTTCTCTCGTTATGGTTATGATGTTATCGTTGTTGCTTTTTTGACCTTTACCGATGGATACATTGGTCTTTTGCTGAAAAAAGTTGAAAGTAATGAAATGAAGAACAGTTCTTCTTTCGCAAATATATAGTTTTGTGGGATTGTGTTGTTTGCTTTTGTGTTGTCAATCTGTTAATTATCCAAAATCGATGTTTTGTCTCTTGAGAAACAGACTACCCAATGTAGTCTAAGCTTGAAACTTTCGGAGACCACTAAAGTATTTTGGAAGGCTACTATAATTTGTCCCAACGGATATTTTCCAGCATCCAGTATATCTAGATTCCCCCGTCTGTTTGATCTAGCAACGGAGATGATTGGATGCTTTCCTTTCTGCTTAAAATGGATCTGTTACTTCTAAGTGATTTCTCATTTCACCCCAGGAAATCACTTCACCTCAGGTGTGCCTACTACTCCAACAGCTTGTAATCCTTGCTGACAGTGAAATATATTGTACTGGTATTACCGCTGCTCTCTCTAAAAGTAGTCAGGAGTCGAGAGCTTTCAAGCTGGGTGTGCTTCACCAGTCAAATATCTCGAGATGCCATTGATAGTATTGGTTACTGCATGCCTACTAGATGAAAATTTTAGCAAGAATGCAGCATTGGGCTTCTAAGAGTACATCTTTTGGACGGAGGCTTCAGATTATTTCTTTGGTCCTCTTCAGCATCTGGAATTCAAAAGCCAAAATTCGACCTCTAAAAAAAAAGCTAAAAAATAAGTTGAAAAAACCAAAGATTCAACCCAAATTAAAAAAAACTTTCCAAGCCTGTATCTACCCTATCATATCAAGCTACTCTTGTCTACACCATTAACTGATAAATTTTTCTATCGTCATTATTTTGAAGTAACTCTTTTTGTCTCTTAACTCAAGGATAAAAAATCCACAAAAATAAACTTTTCAGGCCAATTAAGAATTATGAGGATTAAAAATAACTTTTTTCAAGATTTTTAGATTTATCATGTTATTTCTCATTATTTTACGCTTTAGTGTTCTTTTTTAAAAACATTTGTCTGTCCTCGGTAATTTGGGTATTAAAAACTGTGATTGAAAAAAATCGAGGACCCGGAAATAAAAAAGAATTGAGGATAAAAAAGGAAAATTGATCGGTGAAAGCAACAGCCAAATTTCTAGGCGTTTAAATAACGACAAGTTTCCACGGGCAAAATTGTACTTTGGTATATATATAAGATATTTTCCACACATCATGTTATCAGGCACGTAAGCATTCGGCGTGTCTTTAACTGAAGTTACTTTATGTTAACCACGGATCTGGTTCACCTGACTGTTTTAAATGTTACCTTTCATCGATATTAACAAAGATACATAGAAGAGGAGGTGTTTTATTGCATATGACAAAGCACTCTTGACTGAATAATGGTCTCTTTTTAATTTTATGTTTTAATATTATATTTGTTTTTTCATTAGATTATAGATTATAATTTTAAAGGTTAATTCAATTAATTTATTTTTTAATTTTATTATTTAATATTAAATTAATTAAAAATTAAATTTTATATTTTATTTTATTTACTTTTTATTAGTTTATTTTGACCTTATAATTTATAAAAATATTTAATAAATTAACTAATTTTATATTAATTTTTTTTATTTATTAACATGGCTACTATGTGCTTCTATTTTCATATTCAATGATATAGTTATAAATAAATAAAAAAATTTTAAAAATTTTTATTTTTAATTTTGTAGCCTGAGAGAGGCGAATAAAGAGCCAAAATGACTTTTCTTGTTAACAGAAGTTATTCCTTTTATATTTATAAATAAACTAAAATATTAAAAGAAATTATTTAAAAATAATTTTTTTTATCAATTAAATCCTTTATTAATAATTTTTTATTAAAAATTCAAGAGCATAAATATATTAAAATAAAAATAAGTTATTAAATTAATTTCTTAAAAGAACATATACATTTACACAGAGAGCTTCGATTGACCTTCAGCAGAGCTTATGTAACCAAGTGATGGTGTCATGGTGAGTGGAGCGTGACATGACGGCGTGAGAGAGTGCTGATTGCTGATAGGCTCTGGGCAGGCAAGCATTCCTTTGGGCGAGGGGGCAGATCTTGGCACGGGCCACATTAGAAGCTGGCCCATCCAATTGGATAAGCTAGTATGAAAAAGGCCCATTTCAATTTAATAAATCCCTTGTGAAACAAAGATGAAATTCTCTCACTCGAAAAATTATTAAATTAATATTTTTTAATAATTTTAATTTACTAATATTAAAAAATTATTTAAAAATAAAAAATATTTTTAAAAACCCTGGCTGGCTGGCAAAATCTCCTCATCTCTAGTAGGACATGCTACTGTACATGAATTTTTACTGTTTAGGTTTCCCCTTGGCCGAAATATCCATTACGGTGGATGCTGCTAATAGATCAATGCGCTCAAGGTGTGTTCGGTTCTATTAGACTGCTCGAAAGGCAATACCAGATACCTTTTTCGCGGATCTTTTATTTAATTTGTTTTTATTTTATTTTAATTTAATATTCCTTTTGTTTGTATAATCTTACTGTTGGGTTTGTATTGTATTTATAGCTTTACCGGGTTTGGCTAGCTAGTTTGAAGCTTTTATCTAAATGTCGCTTCGATCTGTGCGTAAGTCTATATAAATCAAGTCAAGGCTCTGCAAGTAAATGAAATTGATTCTTCATTCAACGAAAACAGAGTTCATGATCTGGACAAAGTATTTCCAGAAGCAGCTTACAGTCTTGCTGCAGTCCAGAACCCAGATAAGAGTGTTGCATTTAAAGGAATAAATTATACTGAAAACGTCAAGATTAGAATTCAAGAAACAAAGAACAAAAAAACCTCTTTGAACAGCTGACCTACCCTTTATGGCTACTGCAATACCGAACATAGCTGTCCTCTGGTAGGATTTGAAAGTTACACTTACCACGTTGCCTGGCCAAACCAAGCGTTGTTCTTAAAGCAACGAGGCGTTTTGCTAGGACTTTAATCCTACCCAACCTCTCTGTTTCACAGGTAAGAGTATCATTGAATTAAAACAACTAGTAGACCGACTTATCTTCTGAACATTAGTGCAGATTTTGTGAGCCATGCTTTGATTTATCTCTTATTCTGTCCAGCAAAAAAATAAAATAAAAAAGGCTTGCATTTATCCCAGTTTATCAATCTAAATGGTTTGCAATATTTAGTAGAAGATAGTATTAGTGCTTGGATGCTCGATAAAGATATTGTTTGCGGTTTGTATTTTTTTATGATTTTTTAATTTTTATAAAAAGTTTTAAATTAATAGTTTTTATAGTATGTTTGGATTGTTTTGATGTTAATAATTAAAAAAAAGATATTATTTAAAAAAAAACAACTTATAAGATACTCCTGTCAAACACGCTCTTGATTTAACCGTACAAACCCTAATGTCATATAAGGGCAGAATTCTTACTCTGGCATGAATTCCATGATTGCAATTTTCACCAACCTCGGCAATTATCAATTAAATGGCATGCTGTAAATGATTTAGAATTAATCATGACAGACCGTGCTTGAAACCGTCAACTTTCAACTGAAGGAAAACAAAAGCTTGAAATGACAGTAAACTTGGAGAAAATATTTCTACAATGTTATAATTCTCCCACAGCCAACATGACTAGATAAATGCTTCATCTTCCAATCCCAGGGTGAAAGGTAGCATTTTTTTACTGACAGTAAGAAAATCTCAAACGCTGAAGAACACCAATCTGCTCATAAAGTGTGCTGCTGGTGGCATATCATCAAAGGATACTTGAGGCATCAGCATTGACTAGTTGCTGCACTTTTGCGAGAATGACAACGCAGGATCATCATGAGGGATAGAAGAATCCATGCCCCACAATATCTTGGTCTGTTCTAAACGAATCTTCTACAGAATCAGCGTACGAAAATTATGTTAACATTTAAAAATGTTAGAAATGTAATAAATAAACGAAAGAGCATACCTCACGGCTCAACCACATCCAAGTGCTCGAGTCCGAATACAGACATGATCCTTAATGAATAGAAGAGAAATTGTGATTGGTGCATACAAAATTGCTAAAATGCTGATTGGTTATGATAAAAAAAGAAAAAAGGTCGGTTTATTCTTAGTTTTTTAGCTATGGTTTTTCTTTTCTTTAAATTCATAGCAATAGCATGGTCCATGGCCTATAAATACACATTTACATCATATCCTATCCAGCTCATACAAGCCACAAGTGTATTATCAACTCAGAAAGCTAGCCCGCTTCTCTATATGGCTTGAACACGCTTACAACTAGAATCACAAGTAAAGGAAAAATTGATCCAATCACAAACACAAACAAATGCTTATCATCATTGAGTGCAGGGCTGTACAAATCTCATTCACACAATAGGCATTTCCCTCTGTATATTCCCCTCACACTCTTCCTTTCAACGACTTAAATGTTCCAGTTACAATTACCTTATCCCGAATTTTTTCTCTTTATTCAAAGATTTGGCGAAGAAAAGCAATAAAAGAGTTGCTTTACGGCCACCTCAGGACCAGCCAGCCAAGGCTAGCTGGAGTGTTTTCTTCCCCATAAAGTTGTGGATTCCTGGTTCTGTAGGCTGTCGATGATAAAAAGGCCACAAGACCCATCTTGAACTAAACAATAATATGCAAAACAAGTTGTCTCAACTCTCTGAAACTCGCTTAACTATTTGTTAGCTAAATTTACAGTACTCTTGATCAGTGATTGTTGATGAAGACACAGTCTAAGGTAATAAAACGTCTCCAACTAGTAGGGAAGGACCACTGACAGAGGAAAATTAGTCATGGTAGGGGAGAGGAATCCACAGATACTGGTCCAATTGGGATGGAATTGATGATGTGGATCTCCAATATCAGCAAGGTGTATCTCTAATCCCTTTTTCATCGTACAGATTCCCATACAGTTGCTCACGTTATTTTCAACTAATCATCACCGACAGACCCACTAGTGTGTGGCCAGAATCCTATGATCATGACTCCAAATTAACTCTGGGGCCTTCCTCATTCATTTCAACCGCTTCAAGACTTGATGCATTGTTATCCAAGAAACAACACTAATCAACAGTTTAACTAGGAAAGCTAATTAAAAGCACAGCATGACGTCTGGTGAGAACGAATTCTACCAGGAAAACAATTTGCTGTAGGTATGAAGTTCTATGTTTCATATTTTGATAGACCGATGATTCTATCACCACAGTCTCATGAGTATTTGAAGGAACCATATGCACTGTGCCATTCATTGACCACCTAAGTTTTTCTAATCTTGTCTTCTGTTCCTTTCCAATTCCTGGATGTTTAAGACTAAACTTAAGTCTCCCTTATTGATTTCAGCATACATAGACTTGTAGCTTGGGGCTACTCTAACCAACTTGCAACCTAGAGCCAGAATCACACCACCAGCCTCACAATTCCGATTCTTCCTCGAAACTTAACCTTTTGTTGTAAACAGATATTTAGTTTCCCCCGAGAAGTTGTGTCCTTTTCTTGATTGAGAACTCTATGACTAAGCAGATGTTCTTAGACTATTGTTACAGTAACATCTAACATGACTTTAGAAACCTAACCAGACTCATTATTCTATGGCTCCGACAGTCACATCGTATATCAAGCAGATAATCTAATCACTAAATGTATGGCTTGTAAATGTTGATTGTAAGTTGACAAGACAATTAATTGAGAGTTGCTGTATATATCAAAGGGATGAAAATAGAATGGTCATAAGATGTACAAGCACTTGAAGATAAGGGCTTGCCTGTTGATTTTCTGAAAACCTCCAAATGAATGGTAATATCATTGCATCATGATGGAAACTTTTTTAGCAAATGAGCTAATTATCTTGAATCAATCCATCACAGTATCAAACAACATGAAAAATCTTGTGGATAAGATAAGTTTCTCTAATACAATCACTAGAATTTTCGTTAAATGTTCCTGAGATGAATAAAGGGCCGCTGACAAGAGTCAAATAGCCCCGCTGAGGCGTAAGGCTCCCAACATCTTGGCCAGCAAAAAGATTCTGCGACAATGTTGCCTTTCGGTTGCCCTTTACTGACCAGATATCTGTTCAAAATACTGCAAGAGATGTCCATCATTGACAAATTCAAAGGTGAAACAGGTACATATATATATATGGGCCAGCAAAGATAAAAAGCATTTGTTCACCATCGAAGAAGTAAACCCTGTACGTAATCAGTTATCCTTTCCCAATAGGGATAACTTTAGAAACAATTAGGGCTGTAAACGAGTCGGATTTGGATCGGATTAAAATATATAAATCGTATTTGATTTATTTAATAAATGGATAAGATTTTTATAAATTTGAATAATTTTTTGTCCAATTATCGATTCATCCAGATCCAAAATCTGAATATTCATAGAATCTATCATTCAATTTTTTTTAAAAATATTAGTTATATTCAAAATCTTACTTTAAATGTAAAATGAATTTTAACTACTGTACGTATAATAAAATATGTCATGATTATATTTTATACGTTAATTGAAAAAATAAAATTCAAATGTCTCACAGTTGAAAAAAACTAAATCAAATGCTCCTAATAAAAATTTATATTAAAGGTCAAAATTAATTTAAATTAGCAAAGAAGCACGACAAAACTAAGAGAAAATAATGACAACACATACTCTAGACACAACCTATTGGAATGAAATAAAAGCCTAATGTTTTACAAAATGGACAGAAATTCAGATTGTAATACCGGTAACAAATCATCAATTTTGTTCATAAATTTATAGGATTTTTCACAAAATTAATTGAAGACTTGAAAAGGTTGAATAAGAATTTGATTGTTTATAAGAATAGTTATCAATGTAGAGAATAAAATGAGCAAAATACAAAAAGTTATTTAGCATTTAAAGTAAAGAAATCCAAAATCTAAACCTAGTGTCATAATATTCTTTTTCTAAATTTGTTTATGTTTTAAGAATATTTTTTTGATTAGATTATTATGAGACCAGATCAAAATAGATCCATATTTGAATCATTCAATAAACGAATTAATATATTAGACTTGGATTATATATATATCAGATTCGAGTTAAAGTTGGATCAAATGGCGGGCCAATAATATCTACTCCAAAATAGGATAAAATTAAGCAAGTGGGCAGATTCTGAAACCAATCTTTGTGACTCCAGCACACCATCCTGAGGTAACAACAAAGCAGAGGAGCCATCTACTGATCATACCCTTGTTATTTATGATGGTATAGAAGCTTGTATTATTCACATAATACTTTGAACCTGTTTGCCTGAAAGGACAAATATATTCCATGGTTGCATCAGCGCCTGATGCCCCTCTTTTCACGTTTTACCTTGCCTTTCCGGTAACTTCTCCATAAACACTCCAATATTATCAATATTACTGACCGGCGCCGGCATTATTTTCTTCTGACCTTATAATTAATGCAACTGTTAATCATGTTTTGTTTTCACAAATGTTGATGATTTCATAATGAAAATCAAGTTAATATTCACTAGAGTAAATTGTGATAAGATAGGCTAATTAGGACCATAAACACTTACTGATGGGACTGGTAAGATGTTGTTCATTGAACATTAATCAAAGTAGACTAGAAAACATTTCAATATCCAAGAAGGGAAGAAAAGGTCTGATAGCACACTTCGTTAGCCATTTAAGTGTCTGAAACATTCTTGATAATTAAAACAACAGTCTCAAAGAGATAACCCAACATTCTGAAGGGAGGGTCCCAAAAGCTATGAAAAGGTAGGTAACATATGCTGAACTTCTCTCCCAGAAAAGAACATATAATATAATCATTGTACGGAATCAGGAAGCCAGCTAGTTTTGCTTGGAATGTTGTTGAGGACGTAGTACGCTTGTAAGATAATCTCCATGATAATGAAACAGAACATGAAGGATTTTTTGCTGCAAAAAATCCTTTCTGAAAAGGAAAAAAAAAAAACATGGGGTTGTGGTGCACACGTGAAGGTTAAAATTATAAGGTCTGGTTATGGTTTTAACTTGGACCACCTAACTCAGAGCCCTCTGTGCAGTTGAAGTTGAGAAAAAAACAGTAAAGGAGCAATAATCTGCATAAAATCTCAACAAGTGCAGAATCCTATACCCAGGGATTTCTACTTCGTTGTTTTTACTATTGAAATTTATCTTTGAAGGTTCTAACTCAATACAATTTCTTACATGGCGTTGGCCCAGTTGTTGAAAGCTCGATCACCGTACGTGCCGAGAGAGTCAGGGTTGCTGCTTCTATGGCACTACTTAAAAAGGTATCCCGAGCTCTAGCTCTCCTGAAGTTGGGAAAGGGGGTATTGCGGAGGCAATATGCCATTCTAGAAGCTTGATATGGCTTCCCTGCCGACCACTCATTTTATGTATCAAAAATCACTTCATAAAGTTACCGTGTCCCGAGGAGATAAGAAAGTTAACTGAACGACGCCAAGTGAATGTTGACGGAACTAAGTTAATTTTACAAATATGGAAGGATTGGTTCTATTTGTTTTGGTAATTACTAGTGTTTGTTTTTTTTAGTATATGAATTCACAATGGTTAGAATTTAAGGATTCAGTGGAGATTATGTTTTTAAAGTGTTTTTTTATTGGAAATATATTAAAATAATATATTTTTTATTATTTAAAATTGTTTTTAACATCAACTTATTAAAATTATAAATAATATATAAAAAAATAATTTAAAACAAAAAAATTCAAAATGTTTTAGAATCGCCACACAACTATATATTATTTATAGAGTCTCTTAACTGATTCTCTTAACTGTGTGTTGTTAATTAAGTGAAGATACTGATTCTCCTACGGTGGTGTTCGGATTCATATTTTGTGGTTCCTAAGGAGACAAATCATTAAAAATTCTACTGCATTTGCAAGATTTCTTTTCTGCCCTACCCCACCTCATCACCCCCTCCGCTCCACCTCTGCCTATAAAAACCAGGCACTGCCACCTCTATTGCACATATCTTCTCCTTGACTTGAAATATCTTATCTTTACCTTCACCACCCTTCTCAGCAATCATCCTTTGCCGTCGCAGCAAGCCTACCAACCTTCGACAGTCTCTTTCTCTCTTTATTTACTTGTACGCCTAGCGAATTTCTCACAGCAAAACACCATTCAAACAAATGGCATCAAGCTCAATGTCCTCTCGCGGTTCGGGCTCGTGGACTGCTCAGCAGAACAAAGCCTTTGAAAGGGCTTTGGCCGTGTATGACAGAGACACGCCCGATCGCTGGTACAATGTAGCCAGGGCGGTCGGTGGAAAAACCGCAGAAGAAGTGAAAAGGCACTATGAACTGCTTGTGGAGGATGTGAAGCATATTGAGTCGGGTCATGTTCCTTTCCCTAATTACAGGACTACTGGAGCAAATGGCCACGCAAGAGGTATAGCAGTTATAAGTCTCAGTCCTTCACCTAAACAACAACCAAGATAAAATCAGTCACACATGCATATTTAGCTACCTAACTATATGGTCACCTACAAGACTTGACTTTTTAGCTAACCATATCATGCCACAATTAAAGGTAGCTGAATCTAATCAAGTTCGGTGTCATGGAGTCACTGGTACTGTCTAACTCTGTAACTTTACATGGATTTTCCCAACTCTTTTTCTGTGGTGTGCTTTACAGACGGGATTGTTTAGTTTATTTATTTCTTGAGAGCCACATATTGACTCTCAAATGGCAAAAACTGTGCATCTACAATCCAAACTAAAATCCAAGCTCCCATCAACAAGAATATGCCCTCATGAAGACTGACTTTAAATGGCCCAAATAACATGCAGAGAGTTTATTCCTATAAGAAAATAATAAGATACGTATTGTGGAAAATTATTGCAGATTATTTTTTTAATTTCTTTTTTTTTTGACCCCACAAGTGCTTTTCACGTGGCTTCAATGAATAGTGATCTTGACAACTAAATTATGAATTTAACAAGCAAATATATAGCTTTCAAACTCACGCAGTTGCAGTTTAGTGGCATTTCTCTTTCTGGAGTTTCAGCCACAGCAAAAAATACATAATTTCTGAACCAAATATTCATGAAAAAGCAAGAGAAAAAATAAATGAATAATAATAATAATAATAATAATAACTGATGACAAATATGTTGATCTTTTTTCCCCCCGACATGCAGGATGAAAAATATGAAGCTCCATTTGTGAGCTCGCTCTGTGCACTTCATGTACGATCAGCAGCAATAAAGATTCACCGCTTTATGCTGCTCCTTCTCCTATCAGGGCCTCACTCATGAGCTAGCTCTATTTGTCATATATTAATTAATTTGAAAGACTGGTTTGGATTGAAGGATCAAAATCAGTGATTCTACTCTTGTACTCCTTTTCCCTTAAATTTCTTTTATATATTATTCTAGTTCTCATGTATTTTATGTTATTGTCATGCTGCTAATATAATTAATGTATCAAGGAAGGCATCTTGAATCTTTTTATGATTCTGATCCCTTTCCGATGTTCCTAAGTTTCCAAGCAATGAAATATATTTATTTTGTGTTATTACTGTGAGTGTTTTTTCATGATCAGTGCTTGCATTTACTTTTCTTGTAGTACTATAATGCAACATGGAGTTACTATACGGACGAAAGATTGAGATCTAAATCAACTGAATATAGGATATGATGGCCCTAACTCTAATTCTTGCATAATTGGAGGACTCAACATAAAACCAACCAATAAAATAACCAATAAAATAAAGATAATACGGAATGAGAGCTATATGGACTTCTCGTGTTAAGAGGCCCGGAGCACATAGAGAAGAGGGTAGCAGCTAGCAAATGAAGAGGCGGTAAATTTACCTACTTTAAAAAATGCTTTGCATCCTTTCATGTTTTGATATTTCCCAGCCCTTGGCAATTAAAAAATTAGTTTTTTAATAGATAACGGAGAGACATGTCGAGGGCATTAGGAGTTGAAGAGACCAATAATAATAACAAATGCTAATTTATTGTAATATAAATATAAAAATGTTTTGGCAAGACTACCACCGTATCTTCATGATTTTCGGCGTGGTATTGTACTTGGTATCTTTGCGGAATTTATCCAGATTGATATCGGATACTGCCTGGTCGAAATATAGAAAAATCAACATGATGTTGATTATGGCACGTACCTTTAGAATTAGCTAGCAAGACTAGGAATCCGATGCCCGCTAAGACAGTTAATCAAATGAAGAACAAGAAGAAATGATCATAAATTGCTGTCAGGATCGATGTGTACCCTTATTAGCGACAAATTACTTTAAGGTGATCACCGTATTGGCTCATTAAACTCTGGATCTTTCTAGCTAGTTATACAGTGCCATTGTTGTTAAGCATTGAGAACATGATTAATTAACTATTAATTTAATCTTGCAAAAAGCAGTCCTATACAGCCAGGCTTGATAAAAATAAGGCAACTATGTGCTCAATACATGCCGCACTTGCTGTTTTTACTCATATAATGCCAAATTAGTTCTAGATTTAAATTTTACTGCTTCAAGAAATGATTCTAAGCCAAGTCTCGAAGATGATCTGCCATATTTTTAGGCCTAAGCTAAGACTTTAGAAGGTTAATAATGATAGGACTCTTTGCCATCTTTGGACAAGAATGAGCAATATCAAGGCATTGTGTCTGTATTTATGTTGGGATTTAAGAGTTTGTTTATTTTTATATTTTTAAAAAATTATATTTTTTATTTTAAATTAATTTTTTATATTTTCAAAATCGTTTTAATATATTAATATTAAAAATAATATTTTTTAAAAAATATATCATTTTAATATATTTTTAATAAAAAATATTTTAAAAATAACCGCCAACTAAAATTCTAGTTTCACCCTAAATTTAAAAGTAATTTGCTTTTCCTATGAAGGAAAAGTAGTCCGGTTAGTAAATGGATTTTATTTCTACATTATCATGTCACTTTATGCATATATGTGTATAGATACATATACATATGTATGTATGCATGTATGTATAAGACCTACTTAAAATTCTATCATAAAATAACGTATTAATGGTTCTGGGAGTTATTTTTAGCTTGATAGTGCCAATAGATTCATAGACCTAGTGGGTTAGGCCTTGGAAGTGACTATACTAATTGTGATGAGCCATTGGGCCGATAATACATGGTTTTGGATCAATTTTGACAAGATAAAATATCATGAAGTTCATGGATTTTATGTTCAGTTCCTCGCTTCATGCCCAATAGAAAACCATCTGAAGATGGCTTCAAATTCGAGTTGGCACATGTTTGCTTGCTAATGGGATACTGAAAAACAGAGAGAACCAGCCCCGCTACAGAAAAATGGAGCTAGGCCAGGCGTAGTATTGCCAGAAAGAAGTTCCATTTATTGCAGAGTCCCATTACAGTACCTATACCTGCCTGGTACTTTTATAGTGAAGCCCGTAAGAATGTTGAGAGCCAAAGAAATGGCTTTTGGATGGGCGATTTGTGTAAGATACGTGTTGGAAAGCTGATCGGCGAGCTTGCACACGGCTATTTATTTCTTTGGTTGGTGGTTTGCCAGATTAAATGTGAAGGCCCTCTATCTTCTCTTCATGAAAAGCCCGGTGAATTGCCTGATCGTTGGTCATGTTGAGATCTTAAATGATAAATAATTATCATTGGTCATGCTGAGATGTCGTTACGTTAGACTCTGTTCAGAATTATAAATAAATCAGAAAAACTTTTAAAAGTTAAATGATAATTAAAATAATAATTATCATTTAAAAAAAACTCTTCAAACAAAATGAAAAAAAAAACAAGAATACTAATGTAAATATAAATTTAAAAAAATTAGAGAAAAAACAATAAAAAAATCATTAATTAAAAAATAAATAAAGGACAAGCAATGTTGGGTCTGGAAATCCAGACCAGCCCACTTGCCCATTTAGGAGGGCCGCATGATTGTGCCCTTAGAGAAAGTACGATAAAAAAATCATTAATTAAAAAAAAAACTAGACAGGAAACTTGCAAGTGAAATGCATCCTGCGGTGTGCACTAATTTTAGATTGCGTGTGATTCATTGTTGTATTTAAAGTTGATTTTTATATAGTTTATATGGATTTTCTCCGTGTTCGTAAAAACAACAGAGTTCACAATCGAGTGCCTTTGTTTTCTGACAAATCAATACTTATAGCATCATATACAGATATTCGTTGTTGGAAGAAAAAAATCATTATATTCGTTGTTGGCTATATATATATATATATATATATATATATATTGTACTTTAAAAATGCTTTAAAAAAATAATTCCCCTTTGTTTTAAATTAAATTTTTATATATTTTTAAATCATTTTAATTTACTAATGGTAAAAACAAAAAAAATATTATTTTAATATATTTTTAAATAAAAATAATTTTAAATAAATAAACAATGACGAATAAAGGTAACTATAACGACGATGAACAATTCAAGGCCCTGTATAATTCAGGCTTTGTGATAATTAAATTTGGTTTTAGCCCAACTCAAACATTATCATAAAAAAAAAAAAAGATTAATTGGGCTTACGCTCTTCCATGTATTTGTCTGGGCCGAGTCTTCCAACTAAAAAGGTTTTATATGAAGTTAGGTCATTAAATGATGTCACATGCATTGTTGCTAAGGTGTGTGCGCCACTTCTTTGTTGGTATGTCATAAGCACGCATCAATAACTTTTTCATATAAAAAATTAAAAATTTAACATGAAAATATTAAAATACCTCTTATGACACTTGAAATTAAAAAATAAACTTTAAAAAGTTTAAATTAAATACTTTCATATATTTTTAACGTTTTTTTTTATATTTCCATCTAGTTTGTGTTTTTTTAATAAAAGATATATCATTTTATATATAAAAAAAAACTTAAAATTTACTATTAGATATCCTAACTAAATATTTGATTAAGAGGTTGAAGTATTTTGATAATAAATCTGATAAAAAGAATGATTTAAGTGAAAAATTGATAATATCTCAGTAGTTTAATGGTGTATCATATGATTTTCCTGAATGAAATCATGCTTATACCGGAATTTGCATGAATGATCGATTGTTTCATGGTCAAGAATAACAAAGTTATATGTACCAGTGCATAGAACCTGAGTCAAGAGGACGTGTATGCGAAGAATTTCCCCTCGACACTTAAAAGGAGACAAAAACTGGAGCTTGTTCCTTGTCTCCCAGGGAATCCAGACCAAATCATACTATATTACTTTGGTGTTGCATTTTAACTACTAAATATCATAAGAAATATTTTATTTTTTCGATCAATGAAGAAACTCGAAGCCGCCGGAAATCCAATAGAGAAAAATAAAAGGAGAAAGGTACAACCCCCCGATCGTCATCCCTGCTTATAACAGGAATTGTCTTGGGTTCAGAAGCTTTCTTCCGAATTGAGATCTCCCATAGGGCTACAAATCAGCGATGGCCCTGGATACCAACAGATGTCGCGAGCTCAAAATCACCAGATGCAAGAAAAGCTTGGCATCGGGTGAATAAAATATCAGCTTCAATAACTTCAAAGTTTTCTCCATAAAGGCAAGCATAAAGAAATTGAAAAAATAAACGACAACTAATGAAATTTTTTTAAAAAAAATTAATATGGATGTTATGATAATTTATATACATTAGGACTAATTTTATAAATTTTAAAATTAATAATTATATTAACTTCTAGTTAATAACAAAAACAGAAAAGGTTGGAAAGAACCTGAATCCCTGCAAAGAAAATTTTTCCAGTTTTTTTCTTTAAAATAAGTTTTTTTAAAATAATTTTTTTAATTTAATCCTTTTAAATTTTTTTTTTGTTCTACTCCTAACTCCAGTAATTATCATATAAATAATTAAAAAATTAAAATATAAACAATTAAAAACCCGAATATAAAATTATAAAAATCAAATCTTTTAATTTTAAATTCTTACTTCATCACTGATTATGGTATGAAGAAATATATTCTTTATGAACGGGGTAGTGGCCGCTGGAAATCTGCCAAAGCCCGCATCAAAGTGATCAAAGCAGGCAGATTTGCTGGAGCGAATAGGCACACAGCGGAGTTTACAGGTTCCTTTCCACTCTGTCAGCAGTGTAAAAGCCAGCTCGTCATCCACTCCTCAGCCTGTCCATTCAGAGTCTTGATGTCTCCTGATTGGTCTGTGCAGACCTTCCCCGGAATTTGGCAGTTTCTTTGCCTCTGGTATTTCCATCAAGACAATGTTTGGCACAAGCATTTTTAATATTTTTTTTTGTCTGAAACTATATAAAAAAAACTAATTTTTACCGGAAGCGATTTTCAACGAACCAGTTCAGTATCTTTATTTTATATAACAATTAAACGGTCATTTTTGGATAACTGTAAACGTTCTGATAAATCTCAATAACGGGGAGGCGTGATCGTGAATGGAAATCATAACACGTGGATTTCATTTGTAGAAAAACTTGGAAAACAACGGTACTATAATTTGACCTTTCCTGGTTTGATTGAGTCCCCGTTTTCCATGCCCTAAAACTGTAACAGAACAGTTCAATAATTGCTTACAATGCAGGCAACAAATCCTCGTTTTTTGGATTTCTTCTAAGCTAATTGTTTGGTTGTGTATACGTGTGCTCCTGTTTAATATATATGTAACAATGTATAAGTGATATACTTGTAAATGGGTGATTTATAAAATTATTACATTGAATAATATTTGTAATAATATATGTAGCTTTTGATTAAAGAAAAAGGATTTGAAAGCATATATTTATTGAAGAGGAAGGGTATCAATGTCAGTTTAATTACAATTTATTATTTATATCGAATATAATTAGATTATTCCCCGTGTTATCCAACAAGTTGAATCATTTTTTAATATAAAAAAATATTTAATCATTGAAAAAAAATATTTTAACTAATTAAATTATTTTATGGTTGACTTGATATAACCCGATCCACTTGATATGTTTAAATGCAATCTAGATAACTAATAAAAATGTAGTTTGACTTAAAAAATTCAAGATATATTTTTTAAGAAAAACAAATATTGAGACATAAATATATTGGATCAAAGTGGATTAACAAAATAAATCTAAGACCTGGATCATAAAATCATGATAACTCAATATAAAAAAAAATCAAAATAAATTATGAAGTTTAATATCCAATCAACCTATTATTTAAAATAAAAAAATAAGATAAAAAGTTAATTTTTCAAACTTACCACTTGTTTCATAAGACTAAAATAATATCATAGAAAGTAAGTTGAAATAAATACAAAGTATAATTCTAACAATATTCAATAATAAAATTATAAAAAAGTAATTATAAAAATAATACAAATAAAATAATTTAAGTTAATCTGGGTTAACTCGTCAAACTCCCGACATAGATCATGAGACTGATATAACCTTATAGAAAATAAATTAAAAAAAATAATTTAAGTTAGTTAGTTAACCTGTCAAGCTCACAACACCAATCTATTAGACTGAGATAACCCCACAAAAAAAATTATACAGCTCAATTCCTAATCAAACTATAGCTCAATGGTGAAATTAAAAAAAAAAAATATAAAAAAGAACATAATAAAACAAAACGATTCTATTAGGATTAACCCGCAAAACCCGTACTATAAAACCGATATAACCTAATAGAACACAAACCGAAACAAGTCATGAAGCTTGATTCTTAATCCATCCAATATTGAATGATAAAATTATAAAAAAAAACCAATAATTCAAGAAGAAAACTTGATTTAACCGAGTGAACCCATCAAATTTATAACACGTGTTATGGGATTGAGATGATCTCATGAAAAATAAGTTTTAATAAACAATAAAACATAATTCTTAATACACCAAATGCTAAAAATAAAATTTTAAAAAATATAAAAATATAAAATAAACTAGGGTTGTGCATGATTCGGTTCGGTTCGTTTTAAACTAAAAAACCAACCGAACTGAATTAGATTAATTTTGAAAAATAGAGACCGAACCGGACTGAAATTCAGTTCAAATCGACCTGATTTGCTCATTTTTTTAAATAAAATCGGTAAACCTAATATTACATAAGACATGCATATTTAAATAAATAATTAATGTTTATTGATCTAAAACAAGAAACTTCATCATTTTCTTTTTAAGAAATCATAAGCTAGATTGTTATTTTTATAAGGGATTCAAAAGCCTCTCTTAACTAGAAAATAAGAAATAAATTAACTCTTCATTTTGACTCTTTTTGTCAACACTAGAATCACTTGCCTACAACTCCAAACAAATACCTTTACAGATTCATGGATTATTATCCTTCTTTGGTGCCATTTGTTTACGCGGTTGCGGCTGCGTTTTAATTAAAATATAGTTTGCAGTCGTTTGATAAAGAAAAAAATCAGTTTATTGTACATGAATCCCACGTAACTTTTAATGCAATTAACATGAACAGTGCAAAAAAAATATTTTATATAAAGTATTATTTATTTCATGATATAATAGGAGTAATTAATTCTATAATAGTTAAATTTAAAATCATCAATATTAATTTCAACCACAGTTTTAACCAAACATCTATTTTTTCAAACCAACCTCAACTAAAAATATTTTTTTTAAATTAAATTTTTTCAAACTACAACCCAACATCTACAACAATACCAAAGACACTCTTTATTAAAACTAAAGCATACCATTGCATGCATCTTTTCTCCTCCAATAATGACGCCTCTCTCAACAACAATATTAGCACACACCCATTATTCCTAGACCCATAAAAGAACATATGTTGAACCTTTTCTTCTAGAAAATTCATAATAGCCTCCCTTCTTCTTTCCACTACCATAACACCAACACAATAATCAAACCATTACACTGCTATAAAACTCAACTAACAAACCATAATATTAATCTTCTTTCAAACACCCAGTTATTGTTTTCCTACATGAACCAATAAAGTCAAAAAAATTGATAAGATTTAAAAAGTAGAACAAGTCATGAGAGCTTTGGGTTAGAGGATCGACAATAAAAAAGGAAAGAAAAAAATGAGACGCAGAGCCGATGAAAGGAAAATAAAGAATGAGAAAAGTATGCGGTGACTTTTTGTGAGAGGGGTTAGCTTAGGGTTAGGGTAATTTATACACTTTTTGGACTGGACCAATTTGGTTTACCGGTTTCATCTATAAAACCAAAACCGAATAGAACTTGTTAGATTTTATAATTTTAAAAATTAATTTAATTAATTTTTTATTTTGATTTAATTTTTTTTGTTAATTTTTCTTTGATTTTTTCAGTTAATCGATTTTTTTGAACAATGCTAAAATAAACTATTGCTGAGTGTAGTATTATTTGAGGTAACGCAAAATAAAAAATACTTTTTTAGTTTTTATTAATAATAATTAACTAATAATAATAAATAATAACTTTTTTATATGAAATTAAATTTGACTACTTCTAACTCGAAAGAAAAAGAAGAATGGCTTCGTTTCTTCATTTTCACATCATCTCCCAATGTCAACTCTGTAAAAAGGCACCATCTTTGAACCTGCGCCCCCCCCTCTCTTTCTTCCATTTGACCAAATCATTACAGATAAGAGAGTGGGGGTCTGGGGGAAACAAGAAAAAAGAAAAAGGAAAAAAAAAACAGATTCAGGAAATCAAAATACAGATTTCATGTATCATCATCAGCGATTATCAAGTCAAAATCTACGCAGTCTTTAATAATTGTTACTGTGTCGGGGCCGTTTTGCAGTTAAATCATTACCTAACAACCTTCATTTCTTTTTCTTTATTGCTTCTCCAGATCCGTATTGTAAACGGACATTCATTTCCTATACACCATAATAGTCACTTACTCTGTTTTTTAGTCTTATTTTCACCATTCAAGAAACCAAAAGAACCTATCTTGAAAACTTAGAGGACAATATGAACAACCAACGGGAATCCGAATCCACCACTACCAATGGAGTCCAGATCCGACAATCAAGAAGATTGCCAGATTTCTTGCATAGCGTGAATCTTAAGCATGTCAAGCTAGGTTATCATTATTTGATAACTCATTTGTTGACTCTTTGTTTGGTCCCTTTAATGGCTTTTGTTATTTTTCAAGCTTTTCAATTGAACCCAAATGACATTCACCAACTGTGGCTTCATCTTCAGTATAATCTTGTTAGTGTCATTATTTGTTCTGCTTTTCTTGTTTTTGGAGCCACGGTTTATATTATGACCAGGCCCAGATCCCTTTTTCTTGTTGATTATGCTTGTTACAAGCCTCCATCAAACTTACAAGTCAAATTTGAGCAATTCATGGAGCATTCAAATCTGACTGGTGATTTTGATGATTCTTCGTTGGAATTTCAAAGGAAGATTTTGGAAAGATCAGGTCTTGGTGAAGAAACTTATGTCCCCGAAGCTATGCATTATATTCCACCAAGACCATCAATGGCAGCAGCTAGAGAAGAGGCACAGCAGGTGATGTTTGGTGCACTGAATGTTTTATTTGCAAATACTAATATCAAGCCTAAAGATATTGGTATTCTTGTTGTGAATTGTAGTTTGTTTAATCCTACACCCTCGTTATCTGCGATGATTGTTAACAAGTATAAATTGAGAGGGAATATTAGATCTTTTAATCTTGGGGGAATGGGGTGTAGTGCTGGGGTTATTGCTGTTGACCTTGCTAAAGATATGTTGCAAGTTCATAGGAATACCTATGCTGTTGTTGTAAGTACTGAGAACATTACACAGAATTGGTATTTTGGGAACAAGAAGTCAATGTTGATACCGAATTGCTTGTTTAGAGTCGGCGGTTCTGCCGTTTTGTTGTCAAATAAAGCTAAAGATAAGAGAAGAGCGAAGTATAAGCTTGTTCATGTGGTTAGAACTCATAAAGGAGCTGACGACAAGGCGTTCAAGTGTGTCTATCAGGAGCAGGATGATGCTGGAAAAACAGGGGTTTCTTTGTCAAAAGAGCTCATGGCAATTGCTGGTGGTGCACTTAAGACTAATATTACAACCTTGGGTCCTTTGGTTCTTCCCATTAGTGAGCAACTTTTGTTCTTCTCAACTTTAGTTGCTAAGAAATTGTTCAATGCAAAAGTGAAGCCGTATATCCCAGATTTTAAGCTTGCCTTCGATCATTTCTGTATTCATGCTGGAGGGAGAGCCGTGATTGATGAGCTTGAGAAGAATCTGCAGCTTTTGCCTATTCATGTTGAAGCTTCCAGGATGACTCTTCATCGGTTTGGTAACACTTCGTCAAGCTCGATTTGGTACGAGTTGGCTTACACTGAGGCAAAGGAAAGAGTACGGAGGGGGGACCGTGTTTGGCAGATTGCTTTTGGCAGTGGTTTCAAGTGCAACAGTGCAATTTGGGAGGCTCTGAGGCATGTTAAGCCATCTTCTAGTAATCCATGGCAGGATTGCATTGACAGGTATCCGGTGCAGATAGTCATGTAGCTTGCCAAAAATTTGATTATAGATTCTTAATTCGGAGGAGTTACCTTGATTGACAGACAAGGGAATCGCTCTACTATTTTTTTTTTTCTTTTTGTTAATTTATTGGGTCAGGTCATGTGTGAGGAATGTAGTCATAACATTATGGAGTCTTTTCTAGTGTTCTTGTACTTCAATGCTTTGATGGATTTTGTTCTGAATGTAGTCAAAACATTATGGAGTGTTTGGTTTGATTTAAAGGCATATAAAATCCTAACTTTCGATGAACTTGTTAATCTAGGTTTTTTTCATCCCCTTTTTTTTTAGAATTCAAGACCCATATTCAGAAGAAGTTGTAGCTTGCAACAAAATTTATACATACAATTCCACTCCCTCGGTCTCATTTCTAGTTTCTCAAGCATAAGCATAAGAAAACAAGGTTGAGGGAACATACAGGGGGCTTCATTTGCTCATGGTCTCCTGATCCTTGTTTTCAAACCTCACTTTCTGTGCAAATCTTATTGCCACCACGCAGTTCGAGTCTTCCGAACATTGCATAGCAAGCTTGACGTTTTGGATGTGAATTCTGTGCCGCCCGTGAAGACACGATCTCTAATACAGAATGGAATTTAGTTTCATCCTGGTGTCGGTTGCTTCTTAATTATTTTTTTTGCTTGTTTCATGCCCCCGTATTTTCCTTAAAAAAGAAAATTCCAATTCCAAATACGTGTACTTTAATTCTCCTCAATTATCTTTTTGAATATATCATTTTCCCCCTTGTTAAGTAGTGTTACCAGACTTGCTTTGGACTGGATGAAATCGCAATGTGTTTTCCCAGCACCGATGAGTTTTGATACGGTTTTCCCTTTCTTTCGTTATCTATCAGGATTCCACAGTGTTAATTATCTATGAAAGTCTTCGGTGCGTCTAATTCATATATCTGTAGCACAGAACTATGCTTGAAACTTGAACTACAATTTTACAAATTAGGTAACACTTACAACTACGAACTTTCCTAGCTGTTTCTGAAAAGTGATGATTCATGGAAGCATTTCTTTGTGTTTGATGCTGTTTTCTTACACATTTCACTATCTTGGACAGCTTCCTAGCTTGGTGTGAAACGGATCAGTGCATGTGTTATGCGCACTAACTAGTAAACTTTCCTAGCTTGATTGATTGATAGCTTTTCCATGACAAGTATTCCTATGCATTGCAGAATCTTGGCTTCCCTTTATTAACGTACACGGTGGTCTAATATCCAAAATACTGGAGATTAATATTGGTTAAACAATTAACATCCTTTCCAAGTGGGAAATACAGAAAGCTCGGCAGGTTTCTTCAATCTGTGTTTGAGACAGTGAGCCTCTTATTCTAGATTGACCAGGAAAGTTGGAATGCTTTCCTTCAAAAACTAACAAATTCCTCACTTAATCATAGTTGCGACCACTTGATTGCAATTCTTGAAAGAAGTAAGTCTAGGATGGTACTCACATCAATGTATAGGAACACAGCATTCATCTTATAACAAGGGGTGATGCTTGAAAACAAATTAAATCAATCTTGATGATGCCCCACTTTGCAAGTTTACTATCAAATCCAAAACTTTTGAAAGGAATACGAAACAGGTTTTCGATTTGCTCACGAGTCACTAGCAGCAGGCCATGTGAAGACTAATCTGTCACAACAGCACTTTGATCTGTCAGCTTTTACAATTTCTTTAACCAGTGATGCTATTTCAGAAGAAATTGAAAATGACAAGGGTAGATGATGAGAAATTTTTACTGTGAATGAGATATAGACAATAATAAATAAAATAAAAAAAAGAATTTCCTGAAAGGAACAAATCCTCGTGTAAGTATCTGCGTTTTTCGAGTTAGAAATTTTGCGAGGTACTATTCTTCCCAAAATATACCTGTAAATAACTTGACTAAATTTAACAAGTCTAAAAAATTATTAAAAATCTAAAACCTCAACGTTTAAGGCAATAAATGTAATATATGTAAACTTAATTTCTATAAGTTTAGCTAATAAAAAGATGCCAACACTCATAGGTACACCCTCAAACAAAAATCTAATTCTCATGGACTCATTTTAGAGAAAGAACTCACTTCCTCTAGTTACTAATTAAATACATTTTAGATCTTATTCTTTCTACATCATTAAATATATAAAAAATATTTTAAGAGCATATTATATTTTATATTATTAATATTTTTATAAAAAATATTTATCCTTTATTAATATATTTATAAAGACAAAATAACTTTTTAGCTTCTCTATTGCATAAAAGACAAGATTTATTCGTAAGTTATAAATATTTCAAAAAATATTTATCCTTTATTAATATATTTGTAAAGACAAAATAACTTTTTAGCTTCTCTGTTGCATAAAAGACAAGATTTATTCTTAAGTTATAAATATTTTTTATTCGTAAGTTATAAATATTTCATAAATTTTTCAAATTGCAGGTTCACAATTTATTTTCTCTAAGTATTTATATTTTAATTCTTAAAACATTTATTATATACAACAAAAAACAAACACTTTTATTTTTGGATTTTAAAGCTCATTCTTTTATTTATTGTAATCCCTTACTAAAAAATTATTAATTTTATCATTTGAGGGTCCTTAAACCCGACTAAAAGGAAATGTTTTGCAAATATTGAGTTTTTTTATCACACTTTTCTTTAAGTAAAAAGACTTGATTTTTCTTGTGCAATAGCATCATCTTCTTTGGGTTTCCCTTTATCCTTTAAAAAGTTCTTTAACTATTAGCGTAATATATGGGTTAGACCCCGAGCAGTAAAGATCAAGCCGGGGACAGTCATCCATTTCTGGGTCCTGAGTGAAACCACAATCACGAATAAACCTGTTGTGGTATTTCTTCATAATTTTGGTTGTGTTGGGATTTTTAGAGTGTGTTTTGCAGTGTGGTAGCGGTTGTTTTTTAAATAATTTTTTGTGCCAAAATATATGTTAATGATGTTTTTTTATTTTTTAAAAATCATTTTTAAAATTAGTATATTAAAACGATTCAAAACATATAAATCATATTAAATTTTAATAAAAATAAAAAATAAAAAAAAATTGAATTTTTTCAAAATGCACATTGTCAAACAGGCCTCATGGCAATTTCATGTGCTAGCTTTGGCCAAGAAGTACGCAGTTTATGTTCCGGATGTCCACTTCTTTGGAGATTCAATCACCGATAAAACTGAACGGTCACCGGCTTTTCAAGCAGAATGCATGGCTAAGGGTCTAAGGAATCTTCGCGTCGCGAAGTGCACCTTGGTTGGATTGAGCAATGGAGGGATGGTTGGTTTCAAGATGGCTGAGATGTTCCCTAATTTGGTTGATTCAATGGTGATAACTTGTTCAGTTATGGCCATGACTGAGTCCATCACCTGTGCTGTCCAGCAAAGAATTGGCTTCTCATCGTGGGCAGATTATTTGATTCCTGAAACTGTAGAGGGCGTGAAGAAACTGCTAGACGTTGCTTTCTACAAGCTGCCATGGATACCTGATTTTGTCTACAGAGACATTTTGGAGGTAAGCTTCGTTAGCTAAACTATCACACTGTACATCCCATTTTTAATTTTAATTTTCTCCTCGATTCATGGTGTTTGTACACATATCATGGCACCAAATCTCCCAGTCTAACGAATCCTTCCTACTTGTTTAGAATTAGCATGCAAGTACCCAGACATGAATGCTGCCTATGAAATCCTTCTATCTTAGCAAGCAACCATATATTGGCAAATCAGTTCTAGATTTGACTTAATAATCGAGATGAACAATTCATGAATATAGTAGTTCTCCATCAACGGGGATCTTTAGTTGAGAAGTAGAATTCTACATATCATTAATGGAAGTCATATTTAAACTTTCGGAATTGATTTTTGACCGTAATGAATTCTTGACATTGGTGGCAGCCTGGCAGGCCTTGTATTTCGACCACAAGAAGGAAAGGCGTGAACTTTTAGAGGCGTTAATTTTGAAGGACAAGGATTTCATGGTCCCTCGTTTTACACAGGTCAGAAAGGAACTAACATAAAGATTGCTATTACTCAACTTGCTAGTCCAGATTGATGGGATTTAACCGGCATCAATTATGAGTATTCACGTCTCTTATGCATTCTTTGTAAGCGTGCGTGTATGCGAGATACGGCATTATGTGGTTAGCACGGATCTTCATTTTTAAATTAAGAAGTGTGATACGTCATTTACTAAATGATATTTATGATCTAGCTTAGTATATAAGCGTTGACCAAGTTTATGTCCCTGGATAAATTTAAAGCATGCTTATTGCTTATAACAAATCTTTTTAAAAAATAAAAAATAAAAAAACATATCTTTTAAGTAAATAAGAAAATAATTAAATCTAATTTATATTTCAAATTCACAATATGTTTAACTTTAAATTCGAGCTTGTTCAAGAATTCCAACACCTAAGTAATTTAAATAAAATAAAGAGGAATTAAATTAAACATGTGAAAAAAATTATATGATAAAATTAAAAATATATAATTTTATAAATTATTTTAAATAAAAAATACTAATAAAAAACAAGGAATCAAATCTGGAAAAAAAACTAATAAAAGGATTGCATTGAACTTTTTAAGAATCAAATTTAAAAAATAAAAAAATTTACAGGGAATTAAATTGAAAATATTTTTTTTATAAATTATTTTAAAAAAATAAATTAAAAATAAATAACTGACCAATCTAGTTAAAGAGATGCATTAAATTTTTAAAGGAACAAAACGCTTTCCTAAGATGAGAGAGAAAAACATAAGCACTCGTTCACAGCAATCCAAATACCAAAAAAAAAAAAAAAACACACATACCACCTTATTAAGTAGGGGTTGTCAAAAGAATTCCATCACTGGCTTGGAAGCTATTTTTTAGTTATGAAAATTAGCTACACGCACCACTACAAATTTTTTGATCGTCGGTGCATCTCTAGATTAATTATTTAAATAAGATCTTGTGTCTAGTAAAAGATGTAAGAACTCTTTTCTCATTTACATAATTACCCAAAAATTAATTATTTTTTGTGGGTTCTAGATGTAAATTCTATAATTCGTTATGCAATTAAATATGAAATGCCAAAAATATCATCGAATGATTGTTATATGCTAATCTGCTTTTAAGTGGAGCACAAAAAAATATCTCAATTAGTTCAGCAATGCCAAGTCAACCATCATGGAAAGATAAAAAATAGCCTAAAAGCAATAATTTATAGTTTTGCCACAAAATGTATAAATATTATAATATTGTTCCAATCCCCTGTGATCAGAGTAAAAGTTATCGCGAAAGTATGATGACTTTTTTTTTTTTAATTTACTTTAAGATTTTAATTGTAAGAAAGCGACCGCAACAAGCGAAAATTCCCTTACAAATTTGATTTTGGTACGGAGGATGTCTCCAACTTCCACATCGTGATTGATACAAGTTGGATGGAAATACTTTTATTGATAATCTTGAAAAAATCAGTTTAATATAAAGAATTATATTCTTGAATGGATCAAGATCTTGCCTAGCGAATCTGCTACTGCATGGATTTAATAGCAGAAAATTAAGAAAAATGCATGTGATGTATGTGTTACGTAATACCATAAAATTACTCGTATTAATGTATAGATCTGACGAGCATTGACATTTATTTATTTTTAAATTCTATCATGGCAATATTACCACTTTGGGCCGATATAATATTATTTTATTTAATAATTTAAATTATTAAATTAAAATAAATTTTTAACATTATATTAAAATTTTAATAATAAAATATTTACAAGTTTAAATCTTACTATTTTTATTTATTTAATAAAAATTAAACATAATATATTATAAATATGTTTAAAGGGTTTTCATTTGAAAAAATATATTAGAGAATAATATGAATTATATTTTTAAATTTTATTTAACAATTTAACTTATTAGATTGAGATAGTTTTTTGATAGAAATTTCTTTTAATGATCAATGATTTTCTTTAATGTATATATCATTTAAAATTAATTTCTTTTATATAATTTTAAAGATGCATCCCATATATTGACTTAGATATGTTTTAACAAATAAATTCTTAAAATACCAATTGATTCTAATTTCTAAACATGAGAAAATAAGGAAAAGATCAAACCTCCTGGATCATCAAATTTGCTCTTAATATTGTATATTATTTCAACTTCAAACCTGTAACATTGCTTAATAAATGGATGCAAAGAAATTAAAAATACTCAGCTCACCCGCAACTTGGCATATAATTATATGAATCGCCATACCATTCTGTGCATGTTAATTCAGTGGTTTACCTTTGGCGAGCCTAAATTCCGAAGGTAAAATATAGTCTTTTGGTTTATTGTAACTCTACGTTTTATTCCCTCCTTCTATAAAAACATTTAAATTTTTTAATCAAAAATATGTGTGTGGTGAGGATTTTCTTTGAAAAATCGTCAAATGCTTCCCATCTAAAAACTAATTAAAAAAAAAAAACATAATGAAAAAGTTGTCGCCATCATTGAAAGTAGACTTACAGAATTTTCTTACATTTTAAAGATCAACAGCACGTTTCCCATGTAAGAAAATGAGGAGGTAGGAGACATCCCAGCGAGTTATAATCACCCTTGTAATCTATTACTTGTACTTCCTTACTAAGAATCCCTGATTCCTGGGATTAAGCCATCAAGGCGATTACAAATAACACGACTCCTGTAGTTATCATTCAGACAAGGCTTGGAAGAGCCTGCCTTTCTAGAGAAGGAGAGATGGTGAACACTTTGTCATTGTACAAGACCTTGTTGCAAGGCTTAATGAAGCTAGCTGGGTTCAGACCCCGAGCAGTAGAGATCGAGCCAGGGACAGTCATTCATTTCTGGGTCCCGAGTGAAACCACTACCACAAATAAACCCGCAGTGGTGTTTCTTCATGGTTTTGGTTTGGATGGGATTTTGACATGGCAATTTCAGGTGCTAGCTTTGGCCAAGAAGTACGCTGTTTATGTTCCGGATTTCCTCTTCTTTGGAGATTCAATCACCGATAAAACTGAACGGTCACCGGCTTTTCAAGCAGAATGCATGGCTAAGGGTCTCAGGAAGCTTCGCGTCCAGAAGTGCACCTTGGTTGGATTGAGCTATGGAGGGTTTGTTGGTTTCAAGATGGCTGAGATGTTCCCTAATTTGATTGATTCAATGGTGATAACTTGTTCAGTTATGGCCTTGACTGAGTCCATCACTTGTGCTGGTCTGCAAAGAATTGGCTTCTCATCGTGGGCAGATTATTTGATTCCTGAAACTGTCGAGGGCGTGAAGAAACTGCTAGACGTTGCTTTCTACAAGCTGCCATGGATACCTGATTTTGTCTACAGAGACATTTTGGAGGTAAGCTTCGTTAGCTAAACTATCACACTGTATATCCCATTTTTAATTTTAATTTCTCCTCGATCCATGGTGTTTGTACACAAATCATCACACCGAATCTCCCAGTCTAATCAATCCTTCCTACTTGATTAGAATTAGCGTGCAAGTACCCAGACATCGATGCTCCAACTATCAAATCCTTTTATCTTAGCAAGCAACCACATACTGGCAAAGCAGAGCTAGATTTGACTTAACAATCGAGAGGAGCAATTCATGAATATAGTAGTTCGCCATCAAACGAGGATCTTTAGTTGAGAAGTAGAATTCTACATATCGTTAATGGAAGTCATATTTAAACTTTCGGAATTGATTTTTGACCGTAATAAATTCTTGAAATTGGTGGCAGGCCTTGTATTTCGACCACAGGAAGGAAAGGCATGAACTTTTAGAGGCGTCAATTGTGAAGGACAAGGATTTCATTGTCCCTAGTTTTACACAGGTCAGAAAGGAACTAACATTTAAGATTGTTGTTAATCACTCGACTTGCTAGTCCAGATTAATGGGATTTAACTTGTAACCAGTGGGCTGTTTATTGGTTGTCAAGGAGAAGAAATTAAGAAGCAAAACTCTGGCAGCCATTCGCTATTCATTTATTCCATTCTGCCTCGAAGGTCTAACTAGCACGATAAATCTTATCTTTACTTTTTATTCCAATCGCAGAGGATATATCTCTTGTGGGGAGTTGATGACATCATTTTCGACAAGGAGGAAGTTCGCAACTTGAAAGAGTACGCTTTTTTCTCCGTCAATTCATCGATTCACTAATTGATTTTGTTGACTTTCATCCATTCATCGGCACAGCCATTGCGGCAATAGATAGAACGCAACTAGTACTTAAGATATTCGAATGATAAAACTGCCCCTAATTGTTGAATAATCGTTTTCATGGGAATCTAAATCAAGGACAATTTGTCTTCTCCCTCGTCTATCTATATATGTACGAACGACAAGCTTGACCTACTAGTCGATAGGGCTGGCCTTTAGTACGTGTCAATATGGCCCATAAATATATTTAATTAGCTTTCCATAAATGTTGTTCACCACTTTAGTAATGTTTGTCTCGAAATTGTCACCGCAGGCTACTAGAAGGCAAAGCAACGGTGCACTGCATCGAGAGGGCAGGTCACTTGGTGGAATTGGAGCGACCCTTCGCCTACAATAGGCAACTCAAGCAAATTCTTGCTTCTTTGTATGAAGATGGGAAGGAAAATTAGTGGAACTCATCCTCTCTCGACTCTTGGCCGTTGCTGTTTGTATTAGTTTGACATCAGCATGATCATAAGGAAATCTCATCTCATCTACCGATCTGTGGAATCAGTACCGTTCTGTCTTATTGAATATTTTGCTTTTTGAATCATATGCGATGTTTAAAAAGTCCACGACTATCCACAGATTTGAACCTTAAATAATACAAATAATAATCAATGCCTTTTAAGGACCACCTCTATCACAAGCACCATCTAGATATCTAAGGTTACATTTTCGACAACCGTGTTTTAATATTTTTTTAGTTTTTTTTAATAATTTTAATATATATTTTTTAAAATCACCAAAGATTACAGTAAAAAAAAAAAACACTGTAAAACCACTTGAATATACTGTTAGATTGTGACATTTTCAATAAGATTAGAAGCTATGGAAATAATAATCACGTTTTTCGAACAGTGATGCACAGTTGTGAGGTTTCTTTCGTTAATTACGAGGACCTTACGTGTCGTCTATATTTTATTTCAACTTTACAACGTATGACGCTCCACGTTATTTAAATAATGGATTATGAATTCCTGTTATATATACAAGCGTATGTATAAGATATCTGAATATAGTTTGATTAGTTTAGTTTTGAATTTATTTTAAAAACAATTTTAATTTAAGTTTTATTCAAATTTTAGTATCTATAAAATTAATTAAGATATACATAAACTAACTTAGATACTCATATTAATCTAAAAAAAATATTTGAATTCTTATAATCAATACTAGTTTCTAGATCAAATCACAAAAATCAAAAAACATGTTATTTTAGTATAATTTTATTTATTAGAAACTTAAATGGGTATTGGGATAACTAATGTAAATAATATTTTTTATTGTATAATAATAATTGAGAAAATTAAAATTATGAGAATTTTATCTTTATTGATTTTGACCAGTTCACTAGGTTTTCAACCTAATCATTGGGTTATCACACATCGATCCTCAATTTTTATTTTTTTAATAAAACAAAAGGATATCATTCTTGTTAAAAAAAATAAATAGTTAATGGGTTATATCCGAGTTCTTGACCGAATTTTGTTACGTCAATTAAATTTTTAATTATATCTTGTTTTTTATTTAAAAATACATTAAAATATTTTTTTAAAAAAAATATATTTTAATCCTTGAGAATATGAACGAAACGAAGACTTCATTTCTAGCATGTGTTGATGTTGTACTGTATATTTCATTTTAAAAGTGTTTTTGTTTTAAATAATTCCTATTAATATTTTTTTAACTTTAATATATCAAAATTAATTATAAAAATATTTAAAAAAATCAATTTAATATTTTTAAAACAAGCACATTTTAGAAGCAAAAGCCAAAATCACAACACTCCCAAATGGGATACATTACATGCTAATTTAAGAATTTCTTGACGTATACCAGTACCATCGACACTTTAGACTTCAAGACAAGGGTGTAGTGATTTAAGAATCTCTTCCCTTAAACGTGGTTAATGAGTTATATATTGTTCTAATTTTTTGAACTCTATTTTTTTTCTACTCTATTTTTCTATTTGATTTCCTTCTTTCATTTTTTTTACAGTAAACCATATAAAATTTTTATTTTTGCAAAAGTTTTGATTTTTTTAACTTAAAAAACATAAAACATGTTTAAATTAATTATTTCTTAAAATAATACGTTTGAGTCAACATAGGCAAGCAAACTCAAAATTTATCATTTTTAATAACATGTTTAAAAATTGGGATAACTAATGTAAATAATATTTTTTGTTGTATAATAATAATTGAGGAAATTAAAATTATGAGAAGTTCGCTAGGTTTTCAACCTAATTATTGGGTTATCAGATATATCGATCCTCAATTTTTATTTATTTAATAAAAAAAAAGGATATCATTTTTATTAAAAAAAAAATAGTTAATGCGTTACATCCGAGTTCTTGACGGAATTTTGTTACGTCAATTAAATTTTTAATTATATCTTGTTTTTTATTTAAAAATACATTAAAATATTTTTTAAAAAAAAATATTTTGATCCTTAAAAATATGAACGAAACCAAGACTTCATTTCTAGCATGTTTGATGTTGTGCTGTATATTTCATTTTAAAAGTGTTTTTGTTTTAAATAATTTCTATTAATATTTTTTTAACTTTAATATATTAAAATTAATTATAAAAATATTTTAAAAAATCAATTTAATATTTTTAAAACAAGAAAAAAAGCACATTTTAGAAGCAAAAGCCAAAATCACAACACTCCCAAATGGGATACATTACATGGTAATTTAAGAATTTCTTGACGTATACCAGTACTATCAACACTTCAGACTTCAAGACAAGGGTGTAGTGATTTAAGAATCTCTTCCCTTAAACGTGGTTAATGAGTTATATATTGTTCTAATTTTTTGAACTCTATTTTTTTCTACTCTATTTTTCTATTTGATTTCCTTCTTTCATTTTTTTTTAAGTAAACCATATAAAATTTTTATTTTTGCAAAAGTTTTGATTTTTTCAACTTAAAAAACATAAAACATATTTAAATTAATTATTTATTAAAATAATACGTCTGAGTCAAGACAAGCAAGCAAACTCAAGATTTATCATTTTTAATAACATGTTTAAAATAATATCTTAAAACCAGTTAGGTGTGAACACATTTCAAATTGAGTGTCTAATTAAAGAAAATAATGAGAATTTGAGATCAAATTAAAAAAAGATATTAAAGATAGGTGCAAACTTGCAAAATAATTAAGTTCCAGGACTCAATTGAACTTTTTTTTTATCTAGTTGATTTAACAAAGGGCTTAATCAAGAGCAAAATTAAGTTAGAAAGTCAATTTGACTAAATTTAGATCAATTGATTAAGTTCAAGAACTTAATTAAACCTTTAATTAGTTTAATTGATCTAATTAAGGACTTGGCTAAAGAAAAACCAAGTTTTAAGGCCTATTTTAGATTAATTTACAAAGATTGAAAGATTAGGAATACAATTCAAACTCAAAAATGCCAAATTGATATAATCAAGGGTTCAATTAAAAACAATTTAAAGATTAAAGTTTGAATGAGGGTCAAATTGATTAATTTCAACAATAAAAACCTTTATGTAAAAAGCACATAAATGTAAGCATCCAATTGAAAACATCTAAAGGTGAAATTGAAAAAAATCCAAAAGATTAGGGTTGATCGGGGACTCCCTTGAAAAGTTCCAAAAATTCAGGAACCAAATTAAAACCAACTAAAATTTCAATCTTCACTGTCTTACTCCCATGAAAACAAAATAAACAAATGTCCAAGTAACCTTATTTCAGCCATAATTTTTCCCTCATTTCTTTACCATGCCACAACTTTTATGCCAATTTACACCCCAATTCTCGTACTGCATGCTAAGACAAGGTTCCAGCTTTGATAGTACCAAAAACACCTCCAATTATTTTCCAAAAAGACTACCTGATACTGCTCAAAATGTAAAAATATTCTTGTGTGCTCCAGTTTCCAGCTGCATAGCTAGACAAGTATGTGTTCATAGCTTCAACCAATGGCCAGTATCAATTCCTAAACATCAATAATTTAAGATAACATAGATCATAGGCTCTAGGTCGTTCTCGTTTGTCGTGTAACCCAAGCAGCTTGAGAGAAGTAGCCTGGGGAGAAGAAAACACAGGAAAAAAAACAACTGCTTCCCACATTCTCACACACAGAAACCCGTGACCTCTCAAGCAGAAAACACCGAAATAATTAGCTCCCCTCCACAGCAAGCTGCCACTGTGGGTCAGCTCCTCCACACCGGCCACCGTCAGCCATGAGCAGCAGCACCTGGAAGCAAAAAGAACCGTGAACTCCAGATATAAGCATGCATTCTCTTTGTTGTTTTGGACGGGCTAGCTTTCAATATTAAATAATTGAATAAACTTTATGGGCTGCTTTGTTTTTCTTTTGAGTTTTGCTGTGTCCATGAGGCTCGGTCCATGTGTTTGGGCTAAGCACTTTAAAGCTTAAAGCTATGTTTGGTTGTGACAAAATTTTACAAAGAAAAAATACAATTTTTTTATCAAACAAACTACAAATGACTTTAAAAAATTATGAAAAAAAATCCCCTCAATATAAAGGACAATAAATTATCCACACTTCTTGACATGGAACATCACATCTACGTAACACTACTCTTTTATTTAAAAAATATCCAATGTACTTATACTATTATCTAAGTTAAGGGATTTTTTATAAGATAATTACCATCATAGTGTTATCAATTATTTATTATAATTAATAAAATTAAAACTCTCAGTTTCATGAATAAAATACTCTGTAAAAAGCTTATTTACCGCTCTTTGTTGACACGTCGATGTTATTAGGCAAGGACACTTTTATCATTCTAGACCTCAATTTGATTTGAAAAACAAAAATAAAATACAAGCTTAAACATTATTTTCCTTTTCTTTTTCTTGAATTTCACGTCTCACCATTTAAAATTTCAAAGCAATATTTCGTTGTGTTTTTAGTTTGTATTTGATTTCTATTTTATTTATTTATTTTATTTCAAATAATCTTTAAAATTAAAATTTATTTTCAATTTCATTAAATTTGATTTATATTGTTTTGATTACCATTTATCTTATTTGAGATAGTTTTTAGAATGATTTTTTTTTATGATTTCTTCATTTTTAGTTTTTTGCTATTATATTATATTTTTATTTTTTAATTGATATTTATTTTGAATTGATTTTTTTAATTTTATTCATTAATATTTATTTTATTTTTTATATTAAATTGAGTCCTTATGTTTTTGGTTGCTAATTTTTTACATTGAAAAATTTTGAGATTTTATATTAAATTGAGTCCTTATGTTTTTGGTTGCTAATTTTTTACATTGGAAAATTTTGAGATTTTTTTTTAAATTTTATTATTTAAAATTAAATTAAATAAAAATTAATATTTTTTATTGAAACCAAATCTAAAATTTAACTAGTTATTAGTTTAAAAAATTAACAAGAATTAGAAAATTGGGAGCCTCTCGTTCCAAGTGACCCGCGTGACTTGTTTATCTTTGGTTTTCAAAGGTATATTTAAAAAATATTAAAATATTTTTTATATTTTATTTTATTATTTTTTATAATAGCATGTGAAAAATATAAAAAAAATAAAAAAAATACTAATTTAATATTTTTTAACTCATACACAATTTTAAAATACATGCGAACACAAAAACAGTGCTCCACGAGAAAATTTTAACAAACACCGATGCCGGATGAGCACGTGTTGATTACATAGTTCCTTGCAACCTCGTAACCATGGACATACAAAGATCTTGGCCAATTAAAATACTTTTTGTAAGTATAGTGACTAAAACAACCTTCTATGAAATCAAATTTATCGTTGGACTCCTCCTTGAGAAAATGGAGGACCCACCCACCAACCCTCACTTAAACTCCTTCCTTCCTCCTTTAATATTATTATTTATTTCCAATTATAGAACAACAGCTGTTTCACATCCTTTCTGATTCCTCCTCCCCGTTGCCGACGAAAATTTCACGTTTGCTGTTTCTTTCAAGGTGTCTCTTCCCCGTTCTGGATTAAAAAAAGTTAATCAATAAAAGAATGCAAGCAAGAATGATCAGACTAAGAAGTGGGTGGGGCCAAAAACCTTAATTTGCAGATGATAATAAATTTTATCATTATTATTTTTTATTGATTAACTTTTTTAATAATAAATAAATAAATAAAATTTAGAAAATAATTTTCCAAACATCACTTTTTATTAAACAAAAAGGACCTTAGCTGAATTTATTAACATGGCAAGAAGAGGTTTCAAGTGACTGGGATCAACTTTAAATCCAAGAGTTGTAAAAATTCAGAAAATCAAAGACAAGATAAAAATGGCTGGTGATGAAAAATGGATGATTTAGCATAAGAATAATATAATTTATATATTAAAAACTCATATAATAATAAGTAAAATAATTTTTTAATATTGAAAAACTAGCCAGCGATCATTATCATGGGAAGTTTCTGGGTCCAACTCGCAAAAGGAAAGGTGGTCCTCTCACTTCTATAAGAACCAAGCTATCATTATTATGTGGACGTGAGCAACTTCAAAAAAGCATGCGACAGTTTTATGGTTGGGAAGCTCCCAAGATGACAAACTTTAGGTTGGTGAATTATTTTGGGCGACAACAGTTTCGGGACAAGTTGTCCTGATGATCAGACCGGAGACACTACAATGTCGTTTCAAATTTTGTTTAAGTAATTAGAAGTTTGAGTTATATTATTTTTATTTTATTTGATAAAATCAAATATAAAATAATAATAAAATTGTTTAAATTTTAATTTTAAAAAAACCTTTTTTAAAAATATATATTAAAAAATAATATAAATTGTATGAAAGAAAATATATATATATTATAACATCTTAAACTTTTTCTCTTGACGGAAAAGCAATAAAATATCTACTTTTAATGTGTTTGATATTATGATTGTTGTTAAGGTTGTAATTTAAAAAAAAAATTTATAAAAAATATTTTTAGTTAAAATTGATTTGGAAATATATATGTTTGTTTAAAATTGTGGTTAAAATTAAATTTAAATAAAAAATAATTTAATGTGTTTAGTTAAAAATGCTTTTAAAATTAAAGTTATAGAATAATTAAAAAATATATATATTAATATTGATAAGTTTTAATTTAAATATTATAGATTTAACTATGATTATTATATCATAAAATAAATAATACTTTATATAAAATATTTTTTATTATTTTATTCAATTATCTATAATTTCATCATGTTTTAAATTTATCCAATAATTTTTATGGTTTCTTAAATATATAATAACATAACTTGTAAAATATAATCATGAATAAAATTAGAATTCCGATCAAATTCTACAAATACTATATCATCAATTAAATAAAATACAATTAAAAAATAAAAAATATTTTTTTATTTTATTAAATTAAACCCAGTTTAATATATTTTGTATTTTAAACCGAACTCGGTCTGCCAAAAAAGGTAAAGCTATTCTTCATTGGGGCAGCTTTGACTGTTTAGTAAACAGTAAAGCATGGTATCATTTTTTAAAGCACAAAAAAGCAGCAATTTGTTGTTTTCCTTCTTCCTGCGTTTTATATACAATTTACTATAAAATTCATGCATAATAAATTATTTTTTTAATTAAATATTTACGAGCTGCTGTATGTTTTAAAAGCACCCGCAGCCGCAAGCTCACGAAGTGAAGTATCAACCAACATACCATAAATTCCTCCACCATATCCTTCTGTGTACACAGAAGCCTAGACAAATTAGGAAGATCAGAGAAAGATGGTGAACAGTATAGCCATTTACACGTCCTTCTTGCGTGCCATATTAGGACTAGCCGGAGTGAGACCCCAGTCAGTGGAGATTGAGCCAGGAACAATCGTGCACATATGGGCTCCAAATGAAACTGCAAAGAAGACCAACAACCTCAAACAAGCCGAGAACAAACCGAGCAAACCTGCTGTGGTGTTTCTTCATGGTTTTGGATTTAATGGCATTCTAAGTTGGCAATTTCAGGTGCTAGCATTGGCTAAAGAGTACTCAGTTTACGTGCCAGATTTCCTCTTCTTTGGAGGCTCGGTCACAGATAGAACTGAGCGGTCACCAGCTTTTCAAGCAGAATGCATGGCTAAGTGTCTAAGGAAGCTCGGTGTAGAGAAGTGTACCCTGGTTGGATTGAGCTATGGAGGGATGGTGGGGTTCAAGATGGCTGAGATGTTCCCTGACTTGGTCGATTCCTTCGTTGTGAGCTGCTCTGTTATGGCCTTGACAGAGTCCATTAGTCGTGCTAGCCTTGAGAGAATTGGCTTCCCATCGTGGGTAAAACATTTGGTTCCTGACACAGTCGAAGGTGTGAAAAAAATTGTAGACGTTTCCACCTACAAATCTCTGTGGATGCCTCACTTTTTATACAAAGATGTTTTCGAGGTAGTCTATCTTATGCTCCTTCTTAAAATATTTGTATTATGTGCTAACTTTGGATCTATAAAACATAAGTGAAGGTCGAAGGAAGAAAGAACTGCCCAACATCCTTTCTATGGGTGCTTTATGTTGCTGTTAGTCATCTTTAGACGCTGATAGGAACACATAATAAACTTTTCACGGGGGCACATGTTATTATTTAATATATTTTTTAAGTGAAAAATTTTTAAGTTTAAAATTTATATAAATTCAAATTATTTTTTATTATATAAATAAAAATAATAAGATTTAAATTCGATTAGTCATTAAAATTTTAATACTATATTAAAAAGTTAATTTAATTTCAAAAATTAAAGTAGTAAGTAATATTTTATATACCATGATATACAGGGATAATATTTGAAATCAAGGGGATTTTTTCATGTCTATGTCCCTTAGATTGGAGGTTATAAAATTCTAATAATGGTATGCTTATTTTTATTTCCTTTTGAGAACCTGATAAATAATAACGGTGAGGAAAGGCTGTGGGCACACTAATGGTCTTTGGATTAGTGGCGGATCCAGTGGTGATTGCATTGTAAGTTTAAAAGGCATCTCAAGGAGAAGGAAAAAATATCTATAACATCAGACTAGGCTTCCTTTTCCTTTCTTGATTTTTGCTATCCATCCTCATTTTTCTTTTATTCCAGAAATTAAATAGCTCATTAATTACTTTTTGACAATTTTCAATGCCGACAGACCGCATATGATATCAACAGGAAGGAAAGAGTAGAGCTTCTGGACGCACTCATCGTAAAGGACAAGGACTTCAGCCTCCCTTCTTACCCCCAGGTCATAATTAACTGCGCGCACACACACCACATCATTTTTAAAAAAATAAAATAAAATACAAAGCTGGCATGCAGCAGGGTGACTAGCCCAGTCTTCAGTTTTTCTTTTTTCTTTTTTTTTTTAAAAAAAAAAGCAATAAAAAAACCTCCATCGGTTAACAACATTGAAAAATAAAGTATCTTCAACTATCCATTAATGCACTAAAGATGTCATTGAAAAGATGTTTTTGGCCTTTATTCAATAGTAGAAACTCTTGACCTTGCTCTGCCAAGGTGACCTGAAAACATGGCATCTCGCTCTAATGAAGCTTTGTTTCTAAAAAGGAGCAAATCCAATCACAATATTGTGCTAGTGTAATTCATGCCGAAGCATCTGCTGAAGGACAAAAAAAAAAAGAAGAAAATGTAGCTTCCATGGCCACTCTTCTTCGCCACTCACTATTCATTTAATGTTCTTGATTTATGCAGAATACAGCGAAGAGGATACATCTCTTGTGGGGAGAGGAAGACATAATTTTCAACATGGAAGTCGCTCGCAATTTGCAAGAGTGAGTGAGGATGACACCATTTAATTATTTAATTAATCTTACTTGGCATTAAATCCGACTAGATAGAATTAACAAGACAAAATTCTTTAATTTCGCTAATCCAACCAGAGGCAAATCTTATCCTTGCATGAATTAGTTATATTTTGAAAATTGAACCATGCTTGCAGGAAATTACTAGCTGGGAAAGCGCCATTGCATTACATAGAGAAGGGAGGCCATGCGGTTCCATTGGAACGCCCGTTTGCCTACAACAGGCAACTCAAGAAAATTCTTGTCTCTTTGCATGGAAAATAAAAACAAAAAACAGGGCGACGGCCTTGGTCCCGTCTCGCAATTATTGCCTGTCTTGTTTATCTTCGAGTTGCGACGGCCTTGTACCCGTCTCGCATTTATTGCCTTGTACCCGTCTCCCATTTATTGTCTGTCTTGTTTACGTTCGAGTTGGGTATGGAGATTTGATTGCCATAAATTATGTAAGTGAAAGTTGGAAGTTTGAAAAAGTTTTCCAGGCAATTATAAACCAATTATTGTCAAAACTACATAATTAGATTGATAATTATGAATTAATCTGAACCTTGACTGCTTAAGAGCCTGCTCCAATTGTACAATCTAGAAATACGTCCAAGTTACACTTGAAATTGAAGCTGTATTTAGTCTGTCTCCCAAAGGTGACGTTTGGTTGGTATGATGACAGTGTAAATGAAAATGTGTTTGATTAAAAATATAAATAGAGATATAAAAAAAATTATTTTTATAATAATTCTAAAGTGATTTTTTATATATATAAAACATGAGTTATAAATGGAATATATTTCTAAAAACAGTATTTTTTAAAAAAAATATTATTTTAAAAAGTTTTGCAATTTTAAAATTTTCCAACTACAATACGTATTTTTTATTTTTAAAATATTATTTTAAAAAGTTTTGTAATTTTAAAATTTTCCAACTACAATACGTAAACATAAAAACTATTAATATAATAGTTTTAAAATCCATTTTAGAGGTCGATTCAAGACAAAGTTTGGATCATTGATTAAGACTTGAATCACTAATTAAGTTAATTTGAGGTAGTATGAATAAAAATATTTATTATTATAATTTTAAAATTTGACTCGATACTCAACTCAGGTTAAGGACAAGTTCCTTGTTAAGAGGACCAACCCGAGTTGATCCAAGTCAACATAGAATAAAAATAATTATTATTATAGTTTTAAAACTTAATCCGAGAGTTATATCAAGGCAAAACTCCAATCATGAATTAAAAGGGTCAATTTGAATCAATGTAAGGATAAAAATTATTATTATTGTAGTTTTAAAACTTGACTTTAGGGTCAACTGAAGCAAGACTTGAGTTACAGACCTGGAAGATTAACACAGTTTGACTCGAGTCAATAAATAGATAAAAATTATTATTATCATAATTTTAAAAATCAACTCGAGAGTTAACCCGAGACAAGGTTCAGGTTATGGGTCAAGAGGGTCCTATTAGATGACTTAATTTTTTTTTTAAAAAAAAATCAACAAGGTTTTGAGTCATGTTTTATTTCAAGTTGACCTGGATTTTTGACTGGGTTATATCGAGTCAATTCTTCCTCTATTTTTTTTTAAATTCTGACCATTTCAGCCCCTGAATTAACCTATCAAGTTAGTCATGGTTTCTTAACTAGGGTTATTATAATATTATTAATTTCAACATTTAATATAAACTAAAATAATAAATAAATAAATAAAATATTTTTTTAAAAAAATATGTAAGTTTTATAACAATTCATATTAATGATAAAATAAACTTTTTAATATTTTGTTCTATCTTGTCTAACATGACCAAATAAGATATAGAGACAATCATTTTATTTTGAACATTAATATTAAACATAATTTTATCCCAGTTTTATTTTTTGTATTGTCTTCTCTATTTCCACTATCTTTGTCTTTTTTGTTTTGAGATACTAACCAAAAGTTATAAAAAAAATGGATCGATAATGCGAGTTGTAATTATGTGAAAGTAAAAAAATACAATCTTATAATCTAGTAGTGACAATAAATTTATTGGCTAATTTTTTTAAATTAACATTTATTTCTAAAAGTATTGACAAAATAATATATATTTTTTAAAAAATAGCTAAAAAGTAATTAGTGTCTCACTTATTTCTAGTAACAAATATAACTCATTTCATTCATTGTTAATAATCTTTCTTTATATTACTGGATTCTTCCAGTAAAAATATTTTTAATAACACCAATGTATCATAGTTAGACTTTTAATATGCTTTTAAGATTTGTTTTTTCTCTATTTTTTCTATATGCAGCCCATTTCACATTTTTTTAAATAACTCAAACAAACTTACATGTCGCATTTTCTAATTATGTTATGTACAAACTATTATATTTTATCTTCTTGTTTTTTTTTTATAAATTCTGTTATTTTGTCATTATTTAAAAAAGTGTTTTTGTTTAAATCAATTTATTTCACGTGACTCACGAGTTAATTATGTAATTGTTTCCAACAAAAAGTCAAACGCAAATGAAAATAGCCCTCGTAACTAAACTGCAGTTGGATTGATTACAGTTTATTTGATATTTTGATTTTTAAAAAAATATTTTGAAATAATATTTTGAAATAATATTTTGATTTTTTAAAATATATCTAAATAATATTTTGATCCAAAAACATTTAAAAAATAATTTTAAATAATTTTTTTTTAAAAAAATTAAACATAAAAAACTGGTGATGTCCTCATGAGACAAAAAAGAGTACCCTCCACCATCCAATACATGAGGCTACCTTCCCTTCTTGCTGCAGCAAAGCCAAAATCAGCAAATCACACACACACCCTCGAGCAACGAAAGAGAAAAATGGGGAAAAGCTTAGCAATATACATGTCCTTGTTGCGTGTCCTATTAAGGCTAGTCGGCGTGAGATCCCAAGTAGTAGAGATCGAACCAGGGACGGTCGTCCACTTTTGGGCGCCAGCTGAAAACCCAAGTAAGACCAAAATCCACAACCAAGCCAAGAGAAAACCTGCTGTGGTGCTTCTTCATGGTTTTGGATTTAATGGGATTTCAACATGGCAATTTCAGATGCTAGCTCTGGCCAAGGACTATGCTATTTATGTTCCAGATCTCCTCTTCTTTGGAGGCTCATTCACTGATAAAACCGAGCGGTCACCGGCTTTTCAAGCAGAATGTATGGCTAAGGGTCTAAAGAAGCTTGGTGTGGAGAAGTGTACTTTGGTTGGGTTAAGCTATGGAGGAATGGTTGGCTTCAAGATGGCTGAGATGTACCCTGACTTGGTTGATTCAATGGTTGTCACTTGCACTGTTATGGCCTTGACCGAGTCCATCTCTCGTGCCGCCCTAGAAAGAATCGGCTTCTCATCATGGGCAGAACTCCTAATTCCTGAAACATTCGAGGATGTGAAAAAAATTGCAGTACTTTGTACCTACAAGTCCTTAGCGATGCCTGATTTTTTCTACGGAGACATTTTCCAGGTAATATCCTCGTCGTCCTTCTTCTCATAGCAACAACTAGTTTTTCACTCAATAAAATCTCTGAGTTAGAGGACAATCTTTCTATCATTGCCCCGTCGATTGCATTCAACTTCCCTCGAGTTTTTGTCTTTTCACTGAACCATGTAACAAAATTTTGTTCCCAGTCCTTGGGGAGTTTAGCAATGCAGTGCTATCCTAGATTCAACTAACAGTACATTTTTTTTCAGATATAATTCAACTTAACAGTCTAACACTCATATTTTATTCTTTTTTTTTTTTTTAAATAGCATAATGCTTCTCCGTCATCATGGCTAGCTAGTAATATCTTCTTTTCTTTAAAAACTATATTCACTTATATCACCAGGTTTGTTTTTAAATTTAAAAAGTGTTTTTGAAAATTTTTAGATTTTGTTTTTATTTTTTTAATTTTAAATAGTTTTGATTTGCTATGTTAATAATAATATTATTATTATTATTATATATTTTTGAATAAAAAATACTTTAAAAAATAATTATTATTACAATTTCAAATATTACCTTAATTATTTTTCTTATCTTGTAGTTGCTATCATATTTATCTAGTGAAAATCTTTTTGGCTTACTTTTCTACTTTTGATTTATGATCTCTTTTATATCATATCATATCATCTTTTATGCTATGAATCATTTTTTCTTTATGGTTTCAAAGCTTGCATTTAGCTCATCTTAGGCTTCTTCTATCTTCTTTCTACACATATGCTTCAGTGTCTTGTATAATTAATTCTCGTACCATGTTAAAAAAAAATTAAACAAGACTAAGAAATATAAAGGAGCTCAACCCATTCATAAAATAGCATGCTAGTGTAAAGATAATTATGCATGCATCTAGAAAAACGAACTAAAAACTATAATGACACTTTAAATTTAGACTTTAAAATTAATTCAATACAAATAAAAAGATAATTTGGAAATTTAAAAGAAAAGCAGCAATCAACTTTGGTCAAGTAATTACCAATTAACTTATGCTTTTCAAAACAAAAGAAACTAATACATATATATAAAACAGGAATCAAATTGTAAAATACTTGAAAACTCATGCTGCAGGACATGTTTATAAATCACAAGAAGGAGAGAGTTGAACTTCTGGAGGCAGTTCAAGTGAAGGATAAGGACTTCTACATCCCTTGTTACCCACAGGCACAGAGGATACATCTCTTATGGGGCGAGGAGGACGTAATTTTCACCAAGGAAATCGCACGCAACTTGAAAGAGTAAGGAGTCCATTACACAGTGAGGCACTTATTCAATTAATTTCTTGGCGAGGTCACAAGTGTAATTGGAAAACTTTTTAAAGGGGTTTAATAGAAATTATTTTAAATACAAGGATGGAGTTAAAGGATCCTAATTGAAATTCCTCAGATATAGGGATGAAGTCCTACTTTTCAAATAACTTATGGGGACCGTGGCTCCCTCTCCCCCAAGATAAGAAGAAGGAAACAGGTAGTTTTGAAATGCAAAAAAATAAAAACTAAAAACATTTTTTAATTTATTTCCAAATAAAAATTAATTTGAAACATGCACAGGTCATACTCATGTAATCACTCGTTGCTTTTCATTTATGTTCAAAGGAAATTAAATAATTACGCATAAATATAATTTCTTATGCTGCACACTCGATTAATTATATGATGAAAAATGATTGCAGGAGACTTTTAGGGGGCAAAGCGACGTTGCATTACGTTGAGAAGGCAGGTCATGTGGTTCAATCGGAACGACCGTGCGCTTACAACAGGCAACTCAAGAAAATCCTTGCCTCTTTGTATGCAAATTGACGGAAAGCAAAACCAGGGAGATCTGATTCCGTCTATCAACTGTTGTTTGAACGGAGTAAAAGGGAGCTCTGCATCGAAATCAATGGTTTATAACTCGTTTGGATAAATAAATAAATAAAAAGGAGTTCAAAAATGAATTTCGTTTATGTTTTATTAAGGGCTCGATCCCTAAGTAATTTAGTTTTTCTAAATTGAAATGTTGGGTTGAAAACATTTGTAATTTTTTTAATTTAATAAAACATTATTGAAATAATGATTAATCTTAAAAAAAAACATAGCTTTTTAGGCCTATTTAATGAAGTGGGCCCAAATTGAAATGACGGCCCATTTAAAGAGGCCTCTAAATAATTCAGAAATCTTGATCTAAGTGGAATTAGGCGGTGGTTGGGCTCTTCAACAAACTGTTTTATGCTGAGATGTCCAAAGACAAGGTCACCTTTCTGGTTATCGGACATCACTCGAACAGGACTCAATTTCTTGCCGAGGGTTTCTTTGATACCCTCTCTTCCAGGCAACCTTAAGGGTATACGTGCACAAAACATGAAGCAGATCTGGAAGGAAGAACATAGGACTGAATCCCTGAATTACTGTAAAGATTAAGTTTGCAGCCTGTGTCATCAGTCTATTAATGTGTTCATTTCATTTTCTTGTTAATCAGAAGAGCGATGGTGGATCGAGCAATGAAGAACATCTTACTAGCATGGATAGTTTCATCACAATGGAGCTAATGGAAGATGATATGAAATGAATCATAGTGCAGAGAAGGACAAAGAAACAGAGTTCATCTCATGATGATAGGAGCATCCACTTTCCACAAACTTGCCTTCAGGATGATAAATAGGTAGCCTGTCCGAGTCTTGGACTTCACTGCAGGTTGAGATGCTTCAGAAGCCTGTAAAGCAAACATAGTTAACTTGATTTTATTTATTCTGCAACTAGAACTGGATATTTCAAGTCACCTTTTCATTAAGGAATTTTATCTTTTCTATATCTTCGTTGCAATTTATTTTTTTATTTTCTGTGATCACACAAAAATGATTTTATTTATTCTCCTCTCAGAAATAGGACTCTATATTCCAAGTGACCTTCTTCATTAAAAAAAAAAAACTATTATTTTTCTCCTAGTTTTTTCTTCCTTTTTTATCATCACAAAAATAAGTAAATATCAACATAAAGAATTAACAAAAATTACACCTATAAAATTTATATACAACCTAAGATTTTTTAAAAACTAGAATTATTATTATATTGGAATAATTTCTTAATGTTAATTACACCTACAAAATATGAAAAAAAGTCAAAAGGTTCAACACAAAATCCTATTTGTGCTTGATTTTTAACTAGGAACATGATAAGAAGATAGTGAAGAAAGGAGTTTGAGCAGGTTGGCTTTTTGGAACGAAGACACACTGACGGACCCCTTTAGAGCTAAAGTTTCCATTTTCACTCTTAGCACATGGGCCTACCCTGCCATGAAATCATGAAGGACTCTCTATGAGTCAATATGGAGATTGCCAGTTGCCATCTGCAGTTTGTTCTAATTAACTTCACTAAATGGGCATAAAGATTTCGACATTGTGACTTGAAGTTTTGGAATTATGGTTCTTGGTGTGATTTTGGTACTGAACACATGTTGGATCTACTATCTACAGTGCCTGAGACATTGTAGGCATTCTTTAATATAGCAGCGCATATGCTTCAGAAAACAATGCATTACCTTTCTTCTTTGTTTGTGTTGTTGCGGCTTCCACTAGACTTGTACTTGGGAATAGGAATGCGGCCAGACTCGATATGATGAAGATCCTCAATAAGGATTTCATAGTGTTTCTTCACTTCCTCGGCAGATTTCACACCACCAACAGCTTTGGCTATATTTTGCCACCTGTCCGGTGTGTCCTTATCAAACAAGGCTAGTGCCTTTTCAAACAGTTTGTTTTCCCTTGGTGTCCAAGCGGATCTTGAATTTCTGGAAGCTTGATAGCTTGAAGACATGTTCTTGAATGTCAAGTCTAAAATTTTGATGGAAAGAGAGGGTGGGACTCTTTGCAAATACAAAAATAAGAGTGCTGATCACCAAACAAGTGAATGTAAGAGAGCAGGTTTTAAATGAAGAGGTGATTTGTGATTCTGATTGACTAAGGTGCAGTGCTTATAAATGGTGGAGAAAGAGGTGGTGTTGGTGGTTGGTTGGAGCCAGTTGGAGAATCTATGTTGCCAAGAGGTGGCGTAAGGAGTGACAAGTCTTCTTTGGAACCACAAGATGAAGCAGGACAAGATACAGACAGGGGAGAGAGGAATCGGTTTCAATTTCAATTTAAACTTTTCCCGATGCTTTTCCTTTCTTTTATAATATCCACAGAAACTTTCCTAGGTTATGAACAAACTAGTTTCACTACAAACAACCATGTAGCTACTACCTAGCTATTAACTGAAAGCATATAAGAAGAAGCAAACCCTACTCCTTGATGTTTAAGTTGCATTTCGTAACTGTGTATCTGAAAATGCACTTTCATGGACATATATTGGTGGTATTAATGTTGAAGCATGGATAAAAGGAAGGCAAAATGCAGAAAAGCCGAAAGTAGAAAAGGGATTGAGGGTAAAAAAATTAGTGTTCAGGACATAACACCAAGTAGTACAAAAAATGGCGAGATGTGACAGTTTCAGAGGAAAGCAACAAAACATGGAAAAGCCAAATCTGAGACAAGAAAGAAAGCAAAAGAAACAAAGAAGGGAAGAGCTATGCAAAAATTTATTGGTCGATTTCACTATTTGGAATAACTGGCCATATCGTTACCTTATATTTACCCATTGGTGATTTCTGATGGACATAACTGGCCATATCTTTGTACTAAGAGTAAAAGATGAGATCTTTTTAACAGTGATGATGATGACATAAAAAGAAGTGTGAAAAATAGCAATCCAGTAATGGCATGCTATCAAATACTGCAACTGATTTCTATGAAGAAAAGGGATAGCTATCTTTTATCGTGTCAGGCTCGAGCTCTTGGCATCAGATGGCAGGAACCTGGCATAATCTTTTGCATCACTGATGACTTACTGCCAAGATTTAAAGAGAGCAGCTAGGTAGAGCTACCCTGCTGGATTTATATTCATTCAGTTTTGATTCGTTTCAGACCTTTGGAATTGGAGTTTCGGATTTTTGCTGGTGAACAGCATACCACAAGGTTCTGGGTGGCTACTTGACACCGAAACATGACATGCATGTGAGTGATCACCCTCATTGTTTCGCTGCTGGATCCCTTCAGATGCTGCTGGTTTCCCAGGAGATTTTGCCCAGTTGGCAATTCATTTCTTCATATTTTGTCCTGTTAACAATTTTACTTGCGTTTTACTGTTTTATTTTTTGCAATTAATTTTCAAGATAATTAACAGAAGGTTCCCTTGGAGTGATCACATATGTAGCTTTTATCAAAACCAAAATATTTGGGATCTAAATGTGGTTATCGTGTGTTACCATGAACAAGGGCAACATTGATGTGTTCTTCAACGAGGGCCATTCAAATGATTGTTAGGTCATCTTCTTGAAAATAAAAAAAGAGAAAGAAAGTTCGATCCATGTCTTGGTCCAAGCCATTAATCATTCGTCTCATGATGGAGAAACTTCACAATCATTCGTTCCATGATAGAGAGAGTTCATAGAAGTGCAATTTTAATTGAGCAGGGAACAGCCCCAGTGGTTCATTTGGCTCATGGGCAAAATGTTATTACTTTGCTTCGGTTAGAAACAGAAGACCATAGCATTCCTCAAATGATTCATGCATACCAATATAAGAACTTGGCACTTCTGTTTGTATAATTGAATTTGCAAATTCATATTTTGTGCTAACAATTCACACCAAGCTAGCTAGAGGGGCGCCATGCTTAGCACATAAATATCATTCCCAATGCCTGATGAACAGGTTGTCAAGCTAGTTATTGTTGGTGTTGAATAAAAAGGAAAATATTTCTACTAAACACTCTCTTCTTATGTTTTTAGTTTCTATTGTATATTCTATAGTTTTAATGGAATATATATATATATATATATATATATATATATATATATATATTTCAATAGGATTATTTTTTTTAAGTTTACTCTTTTTAATTTTTATAATTAATTTTAATATCTATAATTATTGAGATAGAATTAACTAATAATTGTTCAGTTTAATTCAAAATATAATTATCTTATTAATAATTATATAATTTTATTAAGTTATGTAGTTCTATTATAATATTTAAAGTTTATCTAAACATGTTACTATACCATTAAAAAAACATACAAAAAATATATTTTTTTTCTTTGTTTTTTATTCTTTTATATGTATAGAGGGTTTAATTATATCCCAAAAATATTATTTTTATGTGAGATAAATAAATATCTTAAATTTTTATGTTTATAATCTAATTTCCTATTTGTTTTCATACCTAAACAGTTTACTAATAGTTATACTATGTTTAATAATGTAGTTCAATTTATTTTTTTAAGTGTTTTTTAATTGTTTTACTTGAAAAAAATAAAATTAATATTTAAAATATTTTTTATAATTTTAAAGTGTTAAATATAAAAAATATTTTAATATATTTTTAATTAAAAAATAATTAAAAAAAACCTGACAACAATGATAAAGGACACATTAATGGGCAAAGGTTATTACGGTTGCAGCCTGCGCCAAGTGGCGGAATTAAAGTGGATTAGTGGTGGAGGATTTTAGGGTGGCCGTAGCATGCATACTAGCCGTGTATTTGGAATTTCTTCTTACAAATACTTTATTATTTTACAAGGGTGTTACAAAAAACTTTATAATTACCAATATATGAACTAAATCACCCTAAAAGATCAATTTAACTCCATTCATAATATTACTTTAAATTTCCATTTTGATATAAAAGATAAGTATAATGTTATTTATTGGCTGTGGAGGAAGTCTGTCTGTATATCTATTTTTTTTAATAAAAAATAATTGATGCAGGGCTTGAGCAAGGGTTCAACTCATTATGTAGGAGGGCTTTATCTCTCTTGAGACCAATTTCCCATTTTTAATGGTTCATGCTTGCAGGTTGCAAGGGCCCATAAAAGGTGCTTTTATGGTTAGTATGGCATCCTTTCACAAGAATTTGGCCCAAGAACCCTTGACGGGCCTTAAAATTCTCCCAAGGCCCATTTTATATTTTTAGGTCATGAAAGCAAAGAAAATGCAACTCTAAAAGGGCTAAAAAAACTCTACCACTACACCACCATCCACGCAAGCTGGTCCATATGCAATCCTGCGTCCCAAGCTGAGATCTTGCATAGAGAGGGGAATCCGTGATTAAAGGATAGAATGAGACTTGAGAGGCCGTGAGGAGGAGAAAAGTGTTCTTTCAGCAATAAAATAGTAATAAAGATAAACAACAGTGCCTTTTTTAGCAGCCGTCTTTGGATGGGGGTAGCTTATGTTTTATTTTAGTAAAAAACATAGTAAAGATAAACAACAGTGCCTTTTTTAGCACCACTGTGTGTTTGGATGGGAGGTAGCTTGTATTTTATTTTAGTAAAAAACATATTTTTTAGTTTTAAGAGATGTAGTTTGTGTTTAAAAGCTATTGTACCTTGAAAAAACCACCACACCTCCGAATATTGCATCATGCAACCCACGGTGTGATGGATACTTCTGTCGGAGCACAAGTTGACATGAAGAAAAGGGAAATAGCATGAGTAGAAAAATTGGAGGGAGAAAGAAAAGGGAAATAGCATGAGTAGAAAAAGGGAGAAAAAAAAGAAGAAAATATCAGATGAGAATAATCTTGTGGCTTGAGTTTTGACCAGAAAAACAGAGATGGATCGTAGAAAGGTGCCGTACTGTTCCTATATTTCGTAGATGCTCAAAGGGTTGAAGAAGCAGGCCTATGGCCCTTTGCTCAACGACCTTCATAGGCTTTAATTTCTGGGATGAACCCACTATTTTAAACTTGTAGCAAAGCTCAACTTCTGGCCCAGTTCATTCGCTTTTCTCAATCTTGCAGTGGGTTTGTCAAGGTAAATTAGGTATTGCTGTTCTGCACATAAAGAGTCTTAGTACATGTTAAAAGGGAAGGATTATTTCTGCACAAGATTAAGCGGGATTGGTTTTGATCACAAGACCAAGAAATTTAAGATTTTGGGGTTGTTTCTTTTTTTTGAACCAGGAAGAAAGTTGTCATAGAGATATTTACAAGGAGGATTTGAAAACTCAGGTTTGCACACATGGCAATAGCACCTGGAAAAGCGTTGCGGGATTTGATGATCAATTTAGACATGAGGGTTATTTTGGTGCATTTGTTAGAAATTTAAGGTTATTAGGATTTCATATATGGTAGACTTGTGCACACTTGGTGGTACTAACACCTGGAGAGTCCTTGTGGTTGATATTTTCATGATCTTATAGGATACTGACGTGCGCTTGTTAATTGATCTCTTCATTGTTTTGTTCGTCAGGAACAGAAGCAAAAGGGAGCAGTTTCGATCATTCTCGTTGCCTCCTGTTTTTTATAGTGATGATAATATTGAGAAATATCGAACACTACATATCGGGGTCTGCAGGGACAGTAACATACATTTCTCTTCTTTTACTGATCAATAGAAAGGGAGTTCTATGGAGGTATGGTTGATGAAGGAGAATGGTGGTGTTGAATCTCGGATCAAAATCGTTATAGAAACTAGATTGATCTTGAATTGTCCAGTGGAGATTTACAACACGTGTCCTGGAAAATGGAGATATTTTGTTGCATTGTTCTTCAGACAGATTGTTTTTATATAATCATAGGTCACATTGAGCTGGACGCTCAAGGATTCCATTCAGCAGTCCCGTCCAAGCTTTGCCTCACTCAAAGATGCGGTGTGAGATAGCTCCAAGGTTTTAAATGCGAGAGCAAGACAGTCAGTTGGAGAATAGAGAAAGATTTATTTCTCTTTTTTGACTGTCAACAGTGAATCCATCTACATTTCAAAGTTCTTGCACTGCTACAGTCTTTGCAAGCCTCAAATAGACTGTTTAGCATTGCCAAGTTATGTACATATCAAGTCAATCTTCTGTCTAATCTTTTCATTCCCATCAATTATCAGGATGGTGGCATTGATTGAATAGTACTTTTAGAAAGGAGGCTTGTTCAGCATTCAACAAGCTCATCACCCTCGGCTGGAATGCCCCCAGTTCCAAATCTTAAAAGTTAACCTCGCTTAATGGCTTCATTTCAGAAGTCACAAAAAACCAAGTTCTATACCAATATCAGTATTCTATCTGATTGAGAAAAACAACCGTTTTTTGTTGTTGTTTTCTTTATTTCCTCGTTAATTGGAACATCCTCTCTATCAGTAATCAGCTCCTCCACAACATTGAAAAAGTCCTTTGTCACCAATTCCTTGTTCGCAGCAGCAGTGTGACTCGGGTAGCAGACTCGGGATTTATCTGTTAAAAACATCTATACGGGCTAAATCAAAACCTGGGTTTCCTACAATGGGCTTAAAGGAGAACATTGTTCGCCTAGTCCAATTAAGCTAGTAGAGATGAACGGGCCCTGGAACAGCCTTAATTGGTGGTATCCATGCCCTGTCTTTCTTTCCGTAGTTCTTGACTCTGGCCTCCTGTACAGTGAAAAACTAGCGAACGAGTAAACGGGTCGCAACTCTTTAAGAAAGTAAAATGAAACAGTATTCTCTTTAATTTTTAATGTTTAATCCTTTTCTTTGTGACAGAGATGGAATTTTTCTACGAATAAGACAGCAAATTCCCAAAGCAAAGTTATTAAATGAAATCTGGTTTACAATCAATACACTTTTGAAAAAGAAGGAGTGAATCCCAGAATATTTTGATGAATTAATGTAGAACTAAAGCACTTCAATTGTAGAAACATTAGCATCCAAAAAAAATTATATCATCAAATTTTAATTGAGGTTTATTGAGCAGAAGAATGATAAAAGTTTTAACTGTTAACATGGCATTACTTAAGACTTGCCATCATCATGGACTCCATGTTTTCTCTACAGCTTTTGCCTAAAGGAGTATAAATCATTTCCATGACGTCAATAACAAAATTTCTTCATTCTGTCTTTGAAATCTTGCAGTTTGATTCTTTAAGAAAGCATTTCACACTCTCAAAAATCTTTATTCCTTTTGGGCAGTCCTTCGAAACCATCATGTAACCAAAGACCAGTCCTAAAGTGTACTTTCCCCACGCATGAATGCTAAAAAAGACACACAAAAAGTTACAATAATGGTGGTAATAATAGCAATAATCTAGCATCTCAAACTTATCATCATATTCTAATAACAACTCCATACAGCTGGATCTCTCAAAATCATATTGACTTTGCCTACACCCATCATAATCTTGAAGGACTCGTTTTCTCACCAGCTTTCCGGTTGGAGGAACCCACAGTTTTAATTGCCCCATCTTCGTCTAAAGGCCTTTCTGCTGTCAAGGTAATGAGTCCACACTTTCTCATGGGCCTCAATGCATTCAACATCAGTATTATAATGCTTGAAGTGATGGAAAGAAATTACTCAAGAAGGTTCAAAATCAAATACAATATCCATCGAAAGTCCACCAGGTGTCCAACGGGTCTAGCTTGTATGGACAGATTGATACCAATCCATTATGCTCCTGTTCTATGCGGCTACAGAGCTGTATTAATGGCTAATTGGCGCATATATTATGTGCTCATGGGGCCACTGGGCAAAATTTGTCTTAAATCTTAAGGCTCATAGCAACTCTAACACAACAAATTCCAATGGCAATTATTGCCTCTCAAGTACCTCACGTAGCTAAGGATTGTTGAATGTTGCTCATAGAAAGGGGGAAGAAATTAAAAGACGGTTGAGTGAATTAATAGAATATTGACTTTCCCATTATTTTGTTTTAAAATTTATTGCTTCTAGCTAGTATTTCAGAAGAATTAAGCAGCATTAAGCTGGAAAAATGTCAAACCTCATTATATAATGTGAGCTGAAAATAATGAGAGTGAGAAACATGAGCTGCATTTGCAAACAGCTGGAGAATTAAATCAAGCAATTATCCATTTGGTACGACATATGTCCCCATGTAAATCCTGAGACGATGCTATAACACAGCAACTCTTTTGCATGACCTCCTGTTCTTCATTACCCACTGTCCCATAATGATTCGAACCCATGGATGTGACATCAAGGTTAATGTTGCTGAGGAATGACCTCCATGCATTAATTGTACTTGAAGACAAATCGGTGAAGGGCGGTCTAGATCATGCTAAGTTGTCTGTGATTTAATATCTTAGCAATGATGTTTTGAGGCGAAACTTGGTGTTTCTTGTTCCATGCATTAATTGTACTTGAAGACAAATTGGTGTTTCTTGCGGTAAAACCTTGAACATTAATTGATTTCCTTTCAGTAGAGTTGTCGATTCAGAGCTAGCTACAACAGAAAGTGCACGTTATATTTCATGGACCTTTCGTTTTCTTATCTTAATGACTGCAACTGAGCCCCGGAATCTTGATCAGTTTTAAGGCTTGTCAAGACCTCTCTAATAGTCTAATCAAAGGTATACACAGAAGCAAGTTGCATGACTTTCAATTTTATATATCAAGCTGGAATTCTAAGAATAATTGGCAGGTATTGAAGGGGATTGGAAGGGGACATAGACAAGGCGTGAGATTATTTGATTTAATATTTGCCTAAAAATAATGGAAACACGCCCACATGGCCTTGTAATGGTGGCAAAGATCCTCCAAGTTCTAGCTTGGTCCTTATGGCCATCCTCATCACTGGTCACTTGTCCTTTTCTCACCCTGAAACATTCCTTAAGATGCCCCAATATCCCAACTATAAAGATCTCTCTTCAACGATAGAATATATAAACTCAGGCCCTTCATGTTGCTTGTTCCTTATGGAAACCCAGGATCTCTCAAGTGATATTGTCTCTCTTACTTCTAGCTATTTTGTTGTACCCCCCAGCTCTTCTAACAAAATGGGTTTCCTTTTCCTTTTGTCTTCGATCCCGGGAGCAGATAATTAAGGTTTCTCTTAGCATTCCTATTTAAATATTAATGGATCTAATCCTTCTAGTATATCTTGACAGAGACAGTACTTCTATTCATAGTAATCTCTCAATTAATTTTAAGATTGACTAATTGGTTTCAAGCAATGATATTGCTTAACAATCATATAGAACCTACTGCTTGCAAAAACGCTTCAAATGGGGAGATGATGGAGAATTTTGATCACCAGTTGTTGAAATCATTAGATATTCTTGTACTTGGTCAATGCTTCTGGTATGGTTCCACATATGTAACAGCCAGCTAAAGCACATACAAGACATTCTAGCTTGTTAGATAAATTTCCAAGCTGGCTGGAATCTTTGCTTAAACACGTGACGGCCGCATCTTGGATAAAATTTAGCTCTGGTGTTCTTGTCGTGAATATGCAATCATGAACGCCCAGCTGTAGCTAGCTAATGGTGCCCGCATTGTTCTTCTCTAAAGAGGCTAGATTGCCAGGACTGGAAGTGAAGTCAGATTAGAGTAGGATAGAATTGGCTTTATGAATTATGATCATCTGAAAACTTGGTCCAGGCATGTCTTGACCCAATCCACAGAGAGTGCTTGTGGCATGTGGGTTTGGTTTCATGCGCAACAGATCTGGAACATGGGGCTTGTCTCTACACTTGTCTTTTGATACTGCAACTGGCATTTACTGTCTTTGACCGACCCTTTGATGTTTGACTAGACTTGTTTGCATACATGCATCCCTTCAATTTATCCTAACACTGTTCAATTCCTTTCACTTTCCTGGAAACACGTTTTTTCGGCTCAAGAAAGTGAAGTATGTTTTTTTCAAGAATTTGCTAGCAAAAATACTTCCTTCTTTATGAATTTTTCAAGACTTTGTTTTCCTGTAATTTATAAACACAAGAGCAACTCTTGATGGAACAGGAAAGAATCTTTAACCTTCATAGCCAAAGAGATACTTGCAGTTTGTATGATTAACATTGATTTTCAAAATATTTTTTGTTTAAAATATATTTAAAAAATATTTGTAATATCAGTATATTAAAATATGCAAAAAAACACTTAAAAAATAATTAAAAATTAAAAAAAATTATACCACAGTGACAAACTCCGCATATTGTCTCTCTGCATCGTAAATAATACACTGACATGTCATATAACAACCATAAACCTTTTATTTTTCATAGTGAAAAGCACAAAGCAGGTAAATTCTAAGATGTCAGGAAAGTCAAATTTATGAGAAATTCATCGTGAGTTTTATAGATTTGACAAATCCCAGAAATTATAAACGAGAGATTATGTAATAAGAATGCTAAATGACAATGTATACTCATGCACATTATCATTTCGGATTCAATTTTTTTTAAAAAAAGAAGAAGATAAAGATAAAATTCACACACTGCAAAAGAAAACCTGAAAGGTGAAAACTCGAGCTACGGCTAATTTGGAAGCACATACAGAGACTGCCTCAGACATTCCACAAGTAATGGGGCCAAAAGGTAGACATTGGGCAACGAATTCAGAGTCTTGATAAGTTGCTTTCACCATCTTTCTACTTGAATGTCGGCCATCACAAAAAGAAAACCACACTATTCTAGGCCCAGATGTAAAATCTATCTGGGTCCGTTAGGGCCATCTGATGGTCTCATTTTGGTGAGACCCACTTACTTCCCCCCTGCCATAGAGAAAAGGAAATTACTAGATATCTTGCCGCGCGTTGCCGCCGGCCAAATTAAAGCAATTTCGGGTACCTTTACAGCAGACCACTATACACATGTTATTCAGAGACAAAAAGATATAAGATAAATCAAATAATATGATAGAATCACTGTTAAAATGCTCTCTTTTTTTACAAAATCAAAAATGCTTTTAGAGTTAAACAATAATAATAAATAAATTATGATAAAATTAAAACAAACCCTCTAAAGACAAAGTTAAAAAATCTGAATAATAAGGGTAATATAATAATTATATTGTTCTATAAAATATAAAAATATCCTTATGTAGAAGGCATTAGATTATTTTATTCAAGAGTTTCTTAGTATTTTTACTGTATATTTAAAAACATAATTATTAAAATAATCTTACATAATTCTCAAAATATATTTATATTATGATAAAAAGACTACATTATTCTTGAATTAAAAATTAAAAATAAAATGACCAAAAAAAAAATAGAACAAAGGGGTTATTTTGTTTGATGGTCAAAGGGGTGCGTGTTTTTTTTATATATAAAAAAAATCACCAGCTCAATGAGATTAAAAAATAACTTTTTCATGAATCTCTTAATATTAAAATTGATAGTCATTTTTAATTAAATAAAAACAATATATGATCAACATAAAAATTGATAAAAAAATAATTATAATGATAAAAAAAACACACGAGATATTTCCAAGTTATATCATGTACATGTCATTTAAAATGGAGAACCACGTTTGTTTCTTAGGGTACATAAATAGTTTTCAGTATATTATTATAGGTGAAAAGAGAGGAAGATGCTGGTGTGAGCTGTGAAAGCTAATAGGACCTAACTTTTTCTCTATTCCCGCACCCCATTTATAACCTGTTTCGATCATACAATGAATGGGGAAAAGAAACAGGATTCATGTACATGATGACTTTCTTTGTTTTTATGTATATAGGTAAGCAATAATTCTTGACTTGGAACAAGGAATGGCAGGAGAATTGAAATTGAGGTTCAAATGTTCAATCACTTCGTTTTGTTTCTCATTTTTTGTGTCCCATTGACCAAAGTTCAGGAGTAACGGTAACAATAAGATCCCGGAGACTATTGAGAACGACGAAGATGTTAAAATTTTGGCGAACCCCGCGTTCCATAAGGTTGATCATGACGTGCAAATAATTAGCCGATTTACGAAGAACTTTTTCTAATGGAAGAAAATAAATGATCTAATTAAGCAATGATAAATTGCGTTAGGAGCCCTTTAATTTATTTATTATTCATGAATAGGATCCAAATTTTATTGGGAATAGTTAAAGGGAACATAAAAAAACACATGAAGCCATTAGGGTGATGGCCACAAAGCATTTTAAAAAATTATACAAATTATTTTAGATAAATATAGTAAATTATAGTAAATTATACACACACACTCACACTCGGGTACAGAGATTCAGCGAGTCAAGGATACTCTACTTATTTAATACCTGATTAAATCAAATGTTTTTCTATCCATTTTCATCTTTGCCTCCATGAAGGTGCAAATTCGTTCATACCCATTTCTATTCAAGTACATAGAGCCGAACCTTCATAAAAACTTGTACAATATCATCATCTCTAGTGTTCAATATGTTGAAATGAAGAAGGATATATATCTAGTACATCGATACATTTAATCTTGTTCATGTCAAAGAGTGATGTATTTATTTTAATGTTGCTCGATCGTGTCCTAGAAGGACATATGCTTTTCCAAGTTGACTATGCAGCTTGAAGCTGGTTTCTATGCCAAACTGGTGATTCTGCTTCTGCTAGGTAGATATTACTCTGATCGCGACCATGATAACTGTAAATGTATTATTTTTGGGTGGATCGCTTGCTGTTAATGTAACCTAATTATTAGTGAACCTCCTTAATTAGAGTGTGTGTGTGTGTGTACACGTGGATATTGATGTGACAATATTATTACAAATTAACGTGAAACATGATAACTAGCAATATTCAAAGATTCACTCAAAAAATTCCTACTTGACTAGAAAAAAAAAAAAAACATGACCTTATCATCTTGGTGGATGAAACTTTTTGTATTTTGACAAATCACACAGTTAAATTGTTCATGGTGTAAAATACTCAGAGGAAAGACGTTATTTTGACGCAAACTTAACCCCGGCCTTGCTGCTTTCACCCGTTGCAATAATAAAAATATTATCTTTATTATCTTCTTACCAATATTATTCTATTAATTAATAACATGCTGTTGGTTTAAATAATATAGGAAAAAATAAAATTAAAATTAAAATTCTTTTTGGAAATATATTGCTATTTATTTAGAAGGAAGATTGAAACCTTGACGTCGCTGAGAAAGATTGCTTTCCAACGAAGTTTCGAGTTCCATTCTTTTATAGAGTACAAAAAAATGATGTAAACATATCGTTTGTTTTGGACTCGCAGCTTTAAATATAGAATCTTTATAATGGTTTATAATGGTAAGAGGCAAGGAAGAAATGTAGCAATGCGTCATCTTTCTTGCTTAGCACTTGATTATCTCATGAAATGCACAAAAAGTTGAACATCTTATAGAGGCGTGTCCCTGGTTTGTTGGTGTTTCTTCAAGATTAGGTAGTGTTCGAGAGAGGCAAATTGACACCAGATGAGATATGAAAGAGAAAGCTTGCAGCCGTGTGAATAAATAGGCAAATTTAGAAATTATGCTATATATAAATTGAGAAATTATGCTATATATATATATCATTTGAGCACTTTGAAAGATAGATATAAAGATTTTTAATAAGCACTCGGTGTCTACGATTGCAAGAACTCATATTTACTCTTAATATTTTATAATTTGCTCAACATATTACTTAACGAATATTCATATTTTTCTCAAAAAAATTCAAATTTGAATCTTTCTTATAAAAAAAATATTTCAAGTTATTTAAGGGAAGTTATAATTAATGTAATTATAACCACGAACATATTTGTTTTTGAGAATCGGATCTATAACAAAGTCGAATATATATGTGCCGTGTTTAGTTCTTTTGTGTATATGTTCCACAACCACATTGAATCACAACTCCCATCTTCTGGCCTCAAAAAAAAGTTAACAAATTAAAAAATAGAACACCCTGATTCATTAAAAAATATCAAGGCCCACGGTATTAATTCGTCTGTATATGATTGGTAATGGAGCAAAAGACAGAACAGTTTCCAAAGAGCCCAACATTTCTCTCTCATACGCACACATACACACTCGAGACCTTACAATAGAGACGAGAGGATCTGCAAGAGCTAGGATTTCCTTTGCATCGGATCTTCTGTAATCTTTCATTGCCTCAATGCTTCCTTTCCCATCCCATTATATATGTATCTCTCCCCTCCATTATTGTTTCGATTCAAAGATAGGATAGGAGGACCTTCAATATTATCTCTCGAATGCCAATCAATGGTGCTTGTTTTTTTCAATTAGCTGATAAAACTATGCATGGAACAAGTGGGATGTCAGTTACCTTACTCCCAGGTCAGACATCTATAAATTCTATTGTGGCAACCTGATGAAACTGTCCATGGAAAAAGTGGTGATCGACGCCCCTTACCTTGCTCGAAGGTCAGACATCTATGAATTCTATAGTGGCAATGTGACCTCAGTATGGTTGCATTATATATTCCATGGTTCACCTCTTTCGAAGGTTTAGTCCAAGGCAGCAGTACGTGGGTTTGCCTGCTAATTAATTATAATCGAGGGTGATTTTATTTTTTTTGAGGTTCACATATAGAGAATGTATATTTATTTTTTATTTTTATTTGTATATCTTTATATTCTTTTTAAAGAGTGAGATTAATTCTATTTGAAATTTGTGATTATCCTTTTAATAAGTATACTTTTTAAAAATCAAATTTATAGAATGCTTCCATTTGATTTATATAGAGAAGATATATATACCCACAAACAAAGCTTACTTCATTCTTGATTGAAAATAAATTATTTTTTTTATAATGAAAGAGAATAATTATTAAAACGGAGAAAAAAAAAGGTTTCACGTTCCCATCTCATCTCTTTTATGGAATTTATAGTTTCCAGTAATTCCTAAAGTTGAAAGACTAAAAAGAAAGAAAATCCATATTCCATGTCAGAACGGGATATCCTTTTACAAACAAGGGTGAGCAGAAAACTCGCTGTGATTTTTAGAGGTATTTTAAGTCAAGGCAGGGAAGGAGGGGAGGACAAGAGTATTCGGAACGAGAAATGAAGGCGGGGCAGCACCCATTGAAGAACCTTAATCCGGAGCCATAATCGGATTATCTTTAAAAACAAGATATTTTATTTTATTTTGATTATATGTACAGTGAACGAAAATTAGGGCGGGTAACTAAGAAAATATGCCATGTAAATGCATATAATCAAAAATCATTGCGAGAAAAAAATGACGTTTTGAGAGGATGTGTAAATATTTGTAGAATCCATGATTCTTGATAAGGCCAATACAATTGCATATTTATCAATTATTATATATCATAAGATCACCACTGATCAGTATAAAGAAATTAAAAAATGACCGTAAGATAAATTATTTTCCATTTTCAATGTACGTTGTTTGCCTGTGGAATTTGCTAGAAAAGAACAAAATCCCACTTCTAGCTAAGTATTGTTGTTTCATAAATCAGCAAGAAAAAACCCTTAATTAAATTAATATTTAATATCGTATCAGGAGTGTTCATGTGATCATGCAGGGCTATGTTGCAAGCCAAAGGAAAAGCATTTTCGGATAAAATACACTGTAGTTGTGGCTGTATAAGTCAAACCCGAACCCCCAAATATATAAAGTAGAAACAGCTTGAATATTGAGGTAAAGAAAGCCACCAAAAACTTAATGGGCAACAAAAGAGTAGTTTTCTATCGATCACGACAAGGAAGAAAGCGATGGGAGAAATGAGACTGACAAAGATAGGTCCCATTTGCCTTTAGTTGTGGTATAATACAAGACGTCCATGTATAAGTTTAAGCAACTAGGGGATAGGGAGAGACTCGCTGATTAACAATAAAGTCGGAGGAGGAGAAAGATGGAGCGAGGGGACCCGGGAGGTTATAATGGAAGCTGCCTTCATCCGGTCTGGAATTGTTCTGATCACCTAGCCAAATTATATCTTGTAAACCCTTACCTCCCAATATCGCTTCAAGCTTGATTTGGGCTCCAGTATACTGTTAATACATTGACCAGAAAAGAATAACAATAATAATTATAAAGCACATGATTGTTCGTGTTAAATTTGTTTAGGTCTCGCCATGCAAGTGACATGTTATGGCACAGTATGTGATGTTTACTTTCGAAAAATGATATGAGAGACAGCTCTAATGTCGAGACAATCAGCCCCTGTAAACGCAGCCCCATGTCATTTCACTGAAAGGTTTTTTTGTTACCTCTCGTTACAATGACCATACGATTATACAAGGAGGTGATAGCGATCGCTTGACATCTTAATTATACGTTCACAGCAATATTTCAAATCCTCGAAGCTTTTATTAGGTGTGAATCTGTGACAAAAAACACAACCAGGGTACGCTGTTATTTCATATCACTGTTCTAACCTAGGATTGGTTTCTAATTCAACCGTCTTTCTTGACCATACATTTTAACGTAATACACCAATCATTTTCCAAGTGTTACTCTAGATCTTCAACTTGTATCGGTTTATCTAGCTGGCTAATGCAAGTTATGGACGGAAACTCTTGTGTTTATCTGCTCTGGTTATTCTGATTTTTTTATTTTTTTAACTCCGTTAAATTTTTAAAGAACTTGTTTGTTTTTATGTATTAATTTTTTTTAAAAAAAACTAATAATCAAATTGAAAGATTTAAAAACTTTAGATACCATATATGGTCCCCAAAACAAAGCCTGATGCCAATGCGTTCTAGTTTTTTATTGTTTTATTCCTGCATTATAGACCATATAAGTTCTTTAACAGACAATGTGCTTTAATCAATAAAATTTAATTAGGATATGAATTAGAATAATATTGACATGTTACGCGAAATCATCCACATTACATAAAAAATAAATAGAAGATAAGGGTGAACTTCTTATTCCATGTAGATTATTTATATCATAAAATAAAATAGAAATTAAAATATGTAAAAATCAATTTATAATAAATTAAATAGTAAAATTAGATGAAGGTAATTGAGGTGACATAGCATGCAATGACGTACTTGAGTCTCCAGAAGGCTGCTCACACAAAAACAACCTTCAAACAACCAATACATAAGACACGTGATTCTCACGAGTGGTTATTTAAACTTTCACTGCGCATTCTTACGTTGCCTTTACTCGCTCTCTCTCTCGCCCCTCCGCAATCTCTTACACGTGATTCCCTTTACCAGCTGCCCATGCGAAAAATCAAACACCCCGTTTCTCCGCGTCATCTTCCATGTCAGGTCAGAATGCCCTGGTTAATCAACACGTGTAAGCGTTCACGTGGGTCGAGACCTAACCCGGGCCTCGTTGACCTCCATCCTTCAAGGGCCCAATAGAACCCAAAGTTAAACATGTAGAGCCATAATGCCATTATGCGGTGATTGAGCTCTTTCTTTTTAAAAAATAAAAATAAAAAATGCAAGCATGATAATCAAATTTTACCGCATAATCTCTTGTGTGTGTGTGTGTGTGTGTGTAGAGAGAGAAGGGGGGCGGGGGGGGAGACAAGTGACTTACACATATGTGGTTCTACCTTTAACAAAATCATGTATTATACCTTGCCCATTGGCACTAAATTAATTGAAATTAATAAAATTGTGTGTTTTTACTCTAATTTTAAATTCAAATTTGGATTCCCAATTAAATAGTAAAATCTCTTAACCATCAAACCGGCTCACTTATATAGTAGTAATATTTTTTAATACCATATATTTTCCTTTATTGTCTACTGAGTAAAGCAAAATCACGAATTTACATTTTCTGAATTATTTATATATATATATATATATGAATAACATGATTGTTATTTGATCTAATATTAAAAAGCACATCTATTATACTAATGATTTTATGAATTATTTTTATAAATAGCACTCACATGTTCGTATATATTGACTGAGGTGTGTGCAAAAATTAAATGAGAAAAACATGGCCAGAAAAAGATGTTCTCTCTCTCCTATCTTGTCATTCTTTTTCCCTAGTCATGCGTGTTTTTGTACTATGTTTTCTTCTTCTTTATTGATGTTGGGCACCATCGATCTCTTGCTTGTCTGTAACGCAACTACTCATTTTTTTCAATGGGAATATTAAGAGTATGGTAGTGTTAATTTGTTTTTTTTTAAAATATTTTTAACACTAGGGTATTAAAATAGTGATAAAAAATATATACATAATTAAATTTAAAAATAAATAAATAATTGTTTACAAAACTTCATTTACCGCACTCTAAAAAAACAACAGAAGCTATACATTCAAAAACAAGGTGCCAGGCTCTGAAGCTAAACAGGCCGAGCTAAGAGGCAAGTCTATAAATTTTTCGCAAACAGCACCCACTTGCTCCTCGAACAAAACTTGGTGCTAGTTAGCTAACCATTCACATCATAGCGTACAGCTAGATTTAAAGTAGTGTTTGTTTGGTATTTTTTAAAAAAATATTTTTTTTTATTTTAAATTATTTTTTAAATTTTGATTTATAAATACGAAAACATATTTTAAAAAATAAAAGTATTATTTTTATAAATTTTTAAATAAAAATGATGCACTAATTCAAAAATATATTTAAAAAATAAAAATATTATTTTTATAAATTTTTAACTAAAAAAAATATTTTAAAAAGTAATTTCTAACTTGCTATTAAACACTGTGTAATAACTCAACACAATTTCTGAGAAATTTAAAGATGGAATAGATCACTTTTTTAATGTAACCTGGCGCAGGTTAAACTTAAAAATTTGTAAACATAAAAAATAACTAAATTAAAGATATTATCATTAAACCTAAATTTAAAACCCCCTCGAGCTTTCAAATAATGTGAGAGTTGCTAGTGTTTAATTGAGATCTGGGATGGCATAGATCCGAATTTGATGAAAGAAATTTCGAGAGGTTGATTGAAAGGAATACACGTTTTACACGTGGATGAATGAATGGCATGAGTTTAAGCATTTTTAATTGAAAGCCGGAAGGAACACCGACGCCCTTGCTCCAGCTCATAGATAAACTGCTCGTCTTGTACTTGATGAAGTAAATTTTGTTGTAATGCGTGCATGCTACCCCCACATAGATGGATAAATTCGTTCGATTAACATGCAAAACAAAAAATAGAAAGTTAATATAATAGTAAAGTTTCAACTAAATAGCATATTTTTAGATATTCTAATTCTCAATTGTGCTATTTAATTAAATATTATGTTTTTTAATTAAAATATTAATTAAATATCATACGGTGAAGAGTAATAAAATCTTAATTGATAATCAGTAATATCAATTAAAGGATTAATTAGTTCATAATAATTAATTAAATAGTTAACAAGTCAAAGAAAATCATAAAATTGTTAAAATTAACACTCCAAGGTAATATTATTGAAATATAAAAATTTAATGGTCAAAGTGGTCATTCCATGGCTATTTAAAACAAAAAAAAAAAGCTTTGTAAACTCTTGTAAAAAATTAAGTGCGATCCAATGATCATATTAAAAATTATAGTTTTTTTGAGATGTCATTTTAGCTTCGTGTAGCCACGTCTTTCAATGATTAGATTAAAAATTATAGTTTTTTTGAGATATCATTTTAGCTTCGTGTAGCCACGTCTTTTTCTTCGACTTGGATCTATTTCACTTATTTATAAATACATTTGTTAAGATATTCACGCAACACATCTCAATTAAATTCTCATGTAGTTCTGAAAAATTAATATCTAACTGTTTAGAATCACTCGTAATTACAAGTCTAACTAAATCATTGATAATGAAAAATAGAAAATAACTACTATGTAAACAATAATTTCTTGAGATTTCAATTTAAGTTTTTTTTTTTAGAATATAAGTTAGACAAAAATATATATTTTAACTTATAAGACATATTTGAAAGTAAAAGTTTATAAAATTATGTTTTTTTTGCATTAACTGATCAATCGATTTATATAATTAAATCCAATCAGCTGATCAATTCAGCAAAATGATTGTCAATGAAACTATATATTAAATTATTATACTTAAAAATATTAATATTTAGTAAATATTACACTTTAAAAGTATGATAATATAAAAATATATCATGTAGCTAAATATTTTTTTAAAAATATTATTTTTATCAAAACTCCTAACTTACAATGCTTTTAAAAAGCCCACGCATATGGTATATTTTACGGGGACTTTTGTGCACCAACTTTTTTGTCCTATAAAATTCTGGACAAGTCCATGCACTAGAGATTGTGTGTATTGTTGATTGTTTTTTCATAGTTTTTACTAAAAATTTGAGTTTTAAAAAATAAATTTAATTAGTTAACATTCCAATGAGCCATGTATGAAGATGCTTTTTTTTTTTCTTATTATAAAAAATGATTCGAATTAAATTTCTTTAAGATGCTATCAACATTAATAAGAAAAGAAATTCTAAAAGCAATTGAGTTATAATTTATTAATTATTAATATTAATTATAAATATACATATATTATACTATATTTTAAAATGAGTGGGAAAAATACTATACAAGTACTTTATACATAGATTAATCACATTGTAGACCATACTGTAGATATAAAATGTTTGTGTTATGAACGATACTATAGCACCAGGGGGCATTGATTTTTTAGTCAAAAAATATTATTGAATTTCTGTTTTTTTAATAAAAAAATGTTGTCGAGTCTGGCTTCGTAACCAAACCCATAAAAAACATGTGAAAAAAAAACTGTGTAGGTACTGTATATGTAAACTCACTACATTTTGAACCATACTATAGACATAAAGTGTTTATACCGTAGACAACATTATAGGATCAGGGGGTGTTATCTTTTTTGTTTTTTAGTCAAAAAATGCCAATCATTTCTATTTTTTAGTAAAAAAGTATTGTTTGGTCCGACTTGACCATTAATTCCAAGGTTATTGGGTCTCGCTCTACAACTAAATTTAATAGCATTCAAGTTTAACTTGAACGTCATAGAATGTTGATATTATAGATGACACTGTAACACTAAAGGGATATTATCTTTTTTTGTTTTTCGGTAAAAAAATATTGTTGGGTTTAACTGCAATGTTATTGGGTCTTGCTTCACAATTAGACCTATATATATAAGGTCTAGCTTGATAGCAAGACCCAATGCTTTAGGTTATGGCTGGGTAGTCATACCCTATGCTTTTGAATGTGGGTGGACAACCTTACCTATGCTAGTGGCTCCACAAACAAACCTAATATCCAAACCCAATGCTATTAAATCTGGTTCTGCAACCAAACTCAAACCAATAATAACAAGTTAAGTTGTCCAAGCAGACCTTAAAACATCGGGTCTAACTCAACAAGCAGATTCATAGACATTGACCCTAGTTTCATAGTCAAACCCGGTGTTAAAAGGTTAAGCTCGATAACTAAACCTAGAGCTTTTAGGTTCAGCTAGGCTTAGTTAGCTAACTGGAACAATAATATTTTTATATTTATAATTTTTGCATTCTTTAGACACAATACATATATTTTTCAATTCAAATGTATTTTTTATATATATTGAACTTAATCACTTTTTCTTTGTCATATTTTAATTTTAAAAGTTGTTTGTTTTTTTAGTTTAAAAATATATTTATCTTGAAACAACATTATATTATATTGATGCATTGTTTTAGTTTTTATTTTTATATAATTTCGAGGTGTTGTTAAAAATAATAAAAAAACTTATTTGAATTATTTTTAAATAAAAAATACTCTTAAAAATATTTTGCACCATAAATTTAAATTCAATGCTATTGGTCTAGTGCCGCAACTATATCTATATCTAGTGCTTTTAGATCTCTCGACAACAAACACAATAATTTTGTATTTGACATTACAAGCAGACTTACTATTCTTTGAGATCTGGCTTAGCTATTAAATCTAATATTATATAAAATTCTTGGGTGTTGGACAATTATGAGAACCAAAATATTTTATATATTCTTTATTTTACATTTTTATAAAATTACTATTAACCCACACCGGCAAATATGTTAGTGTGTATATAAATACACACCCGCTCTTACAGCTCATATGTACTAAACAGTACCAGTGATGAAGTTTAAACATTAAACAGTCACATCATCCAAAAACAACCTTTGACTCTAACTTCCTTAATTAAGCATAGTGTATTACGTGCTCGAACCCCATTACAGTGTTTCCCGTGTATCCACAACGGAACAGAGTTTTCTAATCTAATCTTTGATCATACAAAATATCCATCTATCTACCCCCATCGCCGTTTTCTTTCTTTCTTCGGACACCACCACGTGGCAGTCATGTCAGTGGACCCCACTGCCCACGGCCTCTGGTTATGGATACATTCGATGGCTCTCTGCCCCAGTATTTCCACCTCTCCCTCTCTTAATTAACCCTCCGGCTCCAGCCCAGTAGACTGTCAGACTCCGGCCACCACACCCTCCTTTTTCTCTACATTTATATATACCCCACCCTCCCTTTCCCTTCTTCAACCTCATTCTTCTCTATCCCCTTCACTTCTCAATCCCCCCCCCCTCCCCAAACAATAAATATACACGTACCCTTCATTCAATATTATACATTTGCTGTGCCACACTAGTACTACTCTACCTCTATACTATATTTACGGTTCTCATTATTATAGATTTTTAAGCTTTCTTTCTTTGTTTTTTTTTCTTGAATTGGTTTCTTGGGGAACTGATGATCAATAGAGCATTGTTACCAGCTGGTGGTGAAGAGAATATGCTGCACTGTACTGACATAACAGTGCTCGAGAGACAAAGAGCTTGTATCAAATGGCAACAAGAACAGCAGCAGCAGCAGCAACAGGTTCAACTACAACAGCAAGAGATTAGTTATTTTACTGAACTGACCGGTGTGTTTCAACAAGCTGGGTTTCATGAGGGTGGTTTAAATGAGGTGGTGACCCGGTCTGTGAAACCTGACCCGGGTTTGGTGGATAATCGTTGGAATAATGACCATCTTGTGGGGTTTGGTGTTGGCCCGCCGTATAATAATGGACCGGGTTTTGAGTTGAATTATGGTTCCATTTCTAGGACTTCTAGCTGCCCGCCGCCGGTTGTCGCTGCTGTGGCAGCGGCTACAGTGAAAGGCTCAGAGTCTGTTGTGTCAGATAAGATTAGTTCCGGCGTTGGAAGAGAGATTTCCAAGAAGAGAAAGGTTGATGATAAACAAAACAACTCAAAGGTCTGTTTTATTTTTTTCTCTTTATTTCTTTTTTTGGTGTGTGTTGGATCATCGTTTCTTTGAAACGGTGTACAAAATCTTGATTTCTCACTACAGAATTGTTTCCATTGTTATGCATGTTGTTTTTATTCTGTTCTGCTTACAATTTTGTTCTAGTTGAAATGAAAACATCAAGCAAAGCATCTCAAGGAATTCAATTGTTTGATTGATTTTCTTCGAATAATTAATGGAACTTTTTTTTTTGGGGGGTATGGCACTGTAGGTTGATGCAGAAGAAGACACCAGGGACAAAAGGATCAAAGGATGTGCAGAGGAAGGAGAGTCAAAGATCACAGAGAAAAATAACAACAAAAACAGGCGCAACAATAACACCAACAAAAACAATAACAGTAACAAAGAAAGTTCTGCTGGGAATTCAAAGGACAATTCCAAAGTAACTGAGGTTCAAAAGCCGGATTACATTCATGTCAGGGCACGTCGCGGTCAAGCTACTGATAGCCACAGCTTAGCTGAAAGAGTAAGCAGGAATTTTAATAGTTTCTTTACTATTTTGATCAACCCCGTCTTTCCTCTGCTCTACAGATTTTATTTAGAAATCCTGTCCAATATTTAGCATATATTGTGGTGTGTGTTATGCAGGTGAGGAGGGAAAAAATCAGTGAAAGAATGAAGTATCTTCAAGATTTGGTACCGGGGTGTAACAAAATCACTGGTAAGGCAGGCATGCTTGATGAGATCATTAACTATGTTCAATCACTTCAGAGACAAGTAGAGGTAATTAGTAATCAATGGTAATTCTCTAATGATAATATTTGTGTGGTTATTGTTCTTCAAAAATATTTATTTGTCCCAAATTCTTGAACAGTTCTTGTCAATGAAAATAGCTACTGTAAATCCAAGGCTTGACTTCAACGTTGACAACTTATTTGCCAGAGAGGTATTATCTTTTCTCAGAGTGGTATATTTAGCAACCAAACAAAAACTTCAAGTGTTTGTTAGTAGTTTATGTATTTGTTACTGATGAACTCCTTTTTGTTTCAATCAGCAGGCCTTTCCTGCTTGTTCAGTCAATTTTCCCACCATTGGGATGTCATCAGATATGACTAATCCTGCATACCTTCAGTTTAATCCAGCACAACAACAATTAGTTACATGCTGTGGATTGGATATGGGGATAGATCCTCCTGATATGGGGCTTAAACGGACCACTAGTTCTCCTGAATCTATTCCTGAAACATTTCTAGACTCATCCTGCTTCACTGTAATGCCTTTGTTCACTTTTTTATTTCTGTCCATTTATCTCTAATTTCTTATGGTTTAGTTTCTTCTAATCTTATCCTACTTATCTTGCAGCAAGCCCATCCCCCACCAGCTTGGGATGCTGATCTACAAAATCTTTACAATGTAGCTTTTGATCAAGGTAGACAAACATCCTTCCCAACTCAGCCATTTACAGGCAAGATAAAATTATCATGTCTTTTTTATCTTCACTTTATTAATCTGATAAATCCATAAGGCGAAAAGACAAAGCAAAGTGAGTTTTAAGTACCAATGATGGAGAGCATAGAGAACCCCACAAAAGTTAATGATTTTGCTCTGGGACTAAAGTAAGTCTTCGTGATAGAAATGGAGAAAGTTGGTCACAGGGAACTTCCTATCAATTCTTCCAAATGATTAAAGCCGCTGATTCTTTTCTATGACTATTAAGTTTTCCACAATTCTTTCTTTATAAAGGAAAACCACTCAAAGTTGCAAAGCATTTTGGCTGTGTAAAGACATCATGACCATCGATCTCTTGCCAACTGATGGCACAAAAAAGGATCCCTTGGTAAATACATGGCGAAGTCTATAATTCTTACAATAAAATAGTTCTTGCTACTTGTGATTGTTTATCACGTTGGAATTTAATTCGCTAGTTGGATGCAAGAGAAACCATTGGATAATGAGTCTGGGTCTGGGTTTTTGCTGCTCCTAAATTTGACTGCCTCCCATTTTCAAATCGCACAATGTGATGACTCGTATTCTACCAAGATTGGCAATGGATTCTAAATGTTGTCACTCTTAACTTTTACAGGTTCTATTGAAGCTAGCAATCTGAAGATGGAGATGTGATTCTGAATATCGATATACAATTCCTGAAGAAGATTTTATTCACCTTGCCTTTGGTCCTGATTCTTTTACTTCTCTAAGTACATGACGTATATAGTATGTATACTTTCGACATAGTATGAATAAAATCGGTATCTATTAACATCAAAGCCTTGTCTTTCTCGCAATGTATACATAGCAATCACGCTATAATGATTTCATTACACCATAATGGTAGATCGCGATAGAGGGGGGGACCAAAGAATTAGGGTTGAAGGCAACTTAAGCATTGGTAGGGCAATAAAACAAAGATTGAATGAAGGGAAAGAAACCTAAGGTCCTGCTTCACAGATTTACCAGAAACGTGGCCTTTTCAACGACTAGTTTCTCCTAATTTTTTACTTTTGACTAAAGAAAGTTGCAAGTATAGTTGCTAACTCTTTTAACTTTTACAAAATGATTCAAGCTGTATTTTTTACTCTTGACTAAAGAAAGTTATAAATATATATAGTTATAAAAATCTTGATTTAATTTAAAATTTTAACTTTTAACTTATAAATTATAACTGACACTATATTCATCACTCAAAACATGTATAGAAAGACCACAAGTTGCTTGTAATTTGCACCAAAACCTGTCCTGGTTAGTCCTGTGGCGCGAGTTGTCCCTCTGTTGGATGAACATGAGTGACAGGTTTAATTAAGACCAGCGGACATGAGCCTACGGTGGACGTTCTCAGTTTAGAGCAGAATAATATATAAGATTGATTGCTACTTTGATAATTAGGCAATAAATTGAGAATAAGAAGCATGGATTCGTTAGAGTGGTTTTCATGTCCTAACGTACGTTAATATATTGCATTTATGATGGATCATTATGCCTCTCTCTCTCTCTCTCTCGATTAGGTGGAATTCTGAGGAGGACAATGCCCACCTCTTTCATCCTGATCCAAGATATGTCGTTTACAATGCAATTAAGGAAGAAACACACCTCATTAACTACGAAGTCAATCCCCCGTATAAGATCATTTAAATTACTAAATACTCCCGTTAACCATCAATTCCTAACCATTTGACAAGTTTCTTCTTTCCAGGCAACGAAAAAGACAATGATCTAGTATGATAATGACCCTAATTCAAGTTGCTTACCTTAATTCCCTTTTGTAGATATCTGATAAAATGATACAGATTAAGAAATTTTCTATGTTTTTGAAAACAAAAGTGGGTGATATGTGAGATATGTACCACTACCAAAGCTGTAACGGCTTCGGTGCTTTACCAAGTCCATGCATTAACTACAAGAGCTCAATGAACCCAATACCAGTATGGACAATTCCAGACAAGATGACAAGAATGCTATGCAGATACAGAAGTACATTAACTACTCATTTCAGAGAAAAAGAAAAGGACTCGGCACGAACTAAAGCTTTAGGTTTCTTTCGAGTATTTCTATTGTTTTGTGTTGTTTTAGATAACAAACCAGAACCATCTTTATGAAAGTATCATTTGGTCACCAAACTGGTAAAATGGCCTAGAAAAATATCCTTTGGAGACTTGCAATGTAGGGTGTTCAAATTGGTTTATCATCTTGTTTCTTTTCTTGGTAACAAGTTACAATCTTGACATCATTTGAAGGGTTTAGGTGACCAAAATGTGAAACTGTAAGCTTGAATTTTCACACGCAGTTGTGTGGTCTGTGCCTTTGAAGAGTTTATGTCTTGCATGTACATTATTAACAGACATACCTCCCAATAGTCAAATCTTAATTAATAAGAAAGGAGCCTTTCATTGTTGGTTTTGGCAATATGCCGGGGACCACTAGAGGCTGCTTACACCTTCACAGCATCCTCTTGTTCTTGGATTATCAAGAGCCTCAGGCTACCTTCGTTTTCAAGCCATATAGAATAGTGAAATGGGTGGACCTGGCCTCATCCAAAGGCAAGATCTCTTTGATTCTCTTTGTTTTCTATGGATGGTGAAAGATGATATAGCACTCTCTTTCTTGGTCCCATTTTTGCTTTCTGTGAATTTTTCTCTTCCTAAAATTTGAGGTTTTTCTCTCCACCTTTCACATAGTGCAATTCCAAGGTATATAAAGCTAAAACCCACAAAGATTCTCTTGGCTATGTGTGTATTTTTGTTTCACTGGAGATTTTTGTTTTGGGGCTAGTATTCTCCCATGTCTGTGTCCTTACCTTGTAACAAGAATCCTACAAATAGTCAGGACAAATCTAATATCTGATCTCTTTGGACAGAGTAACATGACATATTTTGCATAAGCAAGCGAGATTAGCGCTCGAAGTTGAATGGAAAATACAAATGGAAGGGAATCTATATACCATGTTAAATAGAACAAAGCCGAGGACAACAAAAGCACAAAAAATAGGAACACAATGTCCTGGAGTCCTATCCATCCAAGCCTGCACTGTAGGAATCATAACTAGGCTAGCAATCGCCATCCCTGAGACAAGCCAAGCTGTGTGTGGGATCCTAAAGTTGTAAAAGGGCAACGCTAGCTAGTTTGAACAACAGTCCAAGTTGCTAAAATGAGGAAGACTAAAAATGATAATCCTTGTATAGCATACTTTTCCTCATGAACTAGTTTCTACAGTCAAGTAATCAAGGACCACATATTTGCAACAGCTCGTTAGTTGAATCAAGTAGCTCGAACAGAACAGTTAGAACAGGATGAAGAACTAAATATTTTCTGCTGCCAATTTTGAATCCAAACCACAATTCGACTTGCATTCCCTGAACCAAAAAGTCACTAAAAAAAAAAAAAAATCAAACTCTAAGGGAAGGAGAAAACACTGGTCACACACCGTGGAAAAGAATAGTGTTTTCTCCTTCTTGACTTTTTTTTTTCTTGTTGAAAAAAAACTCTAAGAGAAGGAGAAAACACAACACACTTTGGACAAGAATAGTATTCTCTCTTTCTTGACCTTTTTTTTTTAAAAACTCTAAGGTAACTGTTTACGAGTAAAATAGTACATTAAATTTACATCATTACCAGAAATAATTTTGTTAACTTCTAATGAGGATTACTTTTATATTTTTATAGAAGAAATACACAGTAAAATAACATATTTACTTTAGAATAAAAGAAAAACTAACTAATAAAAGAAAAATTAACTAATGAAGGGGGCCTTTTTGTTATTTTAATAGTAGACAAGGCTGCAAACAACCATGAGCCACGAGTCCAGTGCTGGTTTGGGTTCTTAAACCTCTCTCCTTTACGGCCTAGCCCGACTCGTCCAGGCCCGTATTTGGAATCAGGATCCATTGCACCAAGATAATTCTTGGCCCAGTGAACAGGTCAAGGTGAGATTTTGAGATTTTTATCGATTTTTCAACATTTGACTGCCCGAAGAGCTGAAGCGAGCATGTTATACAATTCCAAGAGCAATCTTGAAAATTTACACTAGACGTTAACTGATGCAGCCCCAGAGAAATTGAACAATTCTGGGAATAGAGCGGCCGAGTAAGGTATCCACTAAATAGTTATCATCACGCATATAATACAGCAATCTTGAAATAATCAATCAAAATTCTAATGTGTATTTATTATACCTATAATACACAACCTTATTAAATATAAAACAGCACTGTGCATTACAGAACATTCTTGTTACATATTGAAAATCAACTTCTTCGAAACCTTGCTAGCCTATGCAACCACTCGAACGATTTCCATGACCTTCAAGTGCTGAATCTGTTATATCAATGATTCCTCTCCAGCTTCTGGAAATAATAAATAAATTGATTAACTTGATAAAAATTCCATGACGATGTGAATTAAACAAAAAGATTTCATTATTGTAAGAGTACCTTTCCCAGGAACAATTATAACAGGTGCTACTTTACAGTGGTGAAAGCAATATTCACTCGCACTACCCTGAAGAAAACTGCAGGAAAAAGATAGACATGAGAACACACACGTAGAGAAGATGAGTGGGAGTAAGAGGCGGGCAAAAAAAACCTTTGAACTAAGCTTCTGCCTCTGGTACCCATCACCACTGCTGCAGGCTTTAACCTTACTGCTTCCTTGCAAATTATCTTACCAGCATCCCCTTCCACAATACGAGCCACAGTACTCACCTAATTAAAAACAATCAATATTCAAAAGAAATTGGCGGAGACTATTGATTTTACGCAGGTTGTTGTCCCCTAGATAATAGCTGACGAGCTTTAGAACTAAAGAACGTAAGTTAAAATGATGAGATACTATACATATCACTACAAGAGTAAGAATTAAAGACAAGTACAAGAATCAAAACGTTTTAAACTAAAGCTTATGTATTTAAAAGTTTGATGTTTGGTCAGTCATAGCTCATTAAGCAAAAAACAAAGCAAAAATGTCTTGATTGTCAAAGTCATAACTAAAATCAAGGGAGCGCGCAATTAAACACACAGATCATATGTTCGGTGCAATTTATGCATAGATGTATCATGAACCAATCGAAATGTTTATGATCATTCAAAATCAAGATAATTAACAGTTGATTAACAAAACATTTCCTTAAAATACTAATTATTCTAATTTCGCAATCAATAACTACTTTCTTGAATGATAACAATGGAGTAACAAAATTTTAAAGAAAAATAAAAGGCGGATCACTAACCATGGCAACCTGCAAAGCCTCCACAGCAAGCTTCTCCAAGAGCTGCTGGCTTATCTCGTAAACAACAGTATTTTGCACACCTGAAAAAACCCATAAAAGCAATCAAGCCAAATTCCAAAGCTCGATTATGCAAAACATACAAATATGATATCAACAACATACTGGAGACAGCATGCACAAGGTGGATGGTGTCAGCCAGTCTGCAAAGGTGAATCAAAGCCCAATCAAAAGCATGCTTGCTATTAGGCCCATGATCAATCGCTATAAGTATGTCTCTGCCTCTTCTTCTTTCTCCTTTCTCTCTTTCTAGCTCTGGTTCGGGTTCTACTCGAGTCATTGAAGGCAGTCTCACTTCTCTCCAGTTGTACTCTTCATCTTCTTGCAGTACCTCCATTGTTTTATCTGCCGTTTTTACAGTTTTCTCTGTATCTTCTTTTGTAAAAATTTGCTACAACTCTTTATCTTTCTAGTTTTGTTTTCTGGTTCGGTTTCTATAAGCAGAAGTTGCTGGTTTTTGACAATTCAAAGGTTGTTTTGCCTTTCCTTTCTGAGTTGATTTCTTGTATTTTTCTCATACTTTATAAAAACACTGCTCGGCACAACCGATTAATTTGGTGATCTGTTCACCTAAGGGTTTCTTAACATTGACCGACGCAAGTTAATTTATAATTTGATTTGTTAAGAACTATCTCAGGTTTAAGTTTTTAAGTGATATTTAAATATCTGATTTATATTGTTTTTTAATAAAACTTTTATATTTAATAAAATATGAGTAATGAGATTCATTATCTAACATGATTTAAATAATATTTTAAATACATTATTATACAAAGTTTATAAATTGAAATTCGAGCTTAACAAAGTCTCAATGTATAATCTAACATGATTAATTTTGTTAAATCGTGGTGAGAAAAAAATGTTCTAATAAATTTAAATAATTTTTCTCTATTTTTCTAAGACAATATCGTTTTTTTAAATAACGTTGTTTAAAAAATAATCTGGCCCAAAAATTATCTCAATAACCTAATAATCGCTACACTAAACCAAGTTAAATCCCGAACCGACAACTATGATCTTTCTCTTGTTGCGTGTCTGAGTTGTGCATGTGAACGGCATTCCTACTTTTCGTCTTCCCAAAGAGCACAATTGACGGGGGAACAGCAAAAATAGTGCTTTCTTTTTATATCGTGGGCTTCTCGATGGACCCTTTTTCTTCCGAACCTTGTAATAGGCTCGAATGTAGACACCGACTTCCATGCCAAATTATTTTTCATGAACCGTAATGATAAAAATTCGAAAGGACTACTGCAAGTGCCATCATATGTCATACATCAAACCGCTTTCCTCGAAAGGACTTTAAACAAGAAAATTTAATACATCAAATGGTTTGTACCAAAAAAGAAAGAAAGAAAGAAAGAAAGAAAAAATATATATATCTATAAAAAAAACAAAGAGGAGGTGCTCAGACAGTGAAGAAAGGATTAGAGGGTTTTTCCTCATGGTTAATATCAGATTAACGAGATTATAGTATCATCATCACAGCACCCTCTCTTTCTCGAAATACTCAGGTCTGTGTAAACATGTAAAGAAAAACCCATTAATGTGAAAGATACAAACTAGTATTCTTTTGCAGATAGAGAGAGATTTTAAACGGCTCTAATTCCCTGCTTTCGATTTTCAAAGCAATACTTGAAGGGTTTAGGGCTCGCCGTCAATGAATCTGACTTTGATTTATAGTGATGTGATGACATGACATCATAACTGAAATGCCCTTCGTAGCTCTCTATCTAGTTAAAGAGGCCCCTCGTTATCTAGCCCAGACAAATGAGCTTGCATAAGCAATTTACTTGGGCCTTACTAAAACCCACCATTCATCGCGCGTTAATGCTTTCCCTTTTTCTTTTTTAATTGGGATTAGAATTCTTCATAATTTTGAACCCCACCGAGGTTAAATTAGTGCAAGTCCCCGGTCCCGGGGTCAAATGAGTTTTCAAGTTGATTTGATTTAGGTGATTTCAATCTGGTGAATTTATTTTTTATTTACTAAAAGATAAAATTAATATTATTTTTTAAAAGATAAAAAAATCTGAATAAATTATTTTCAACTAAATTTATTTTTTCAAGTTAATCAAATCACAGGTTGATTTGAGGTTTCTACCATATCATATTAGATTAATTTTTTTTTTATCTTTATTGAATCCAGCCCATCAGTTAACTCACTGAATCGAGAAGGTCAAGTTTTAAAACACTAAAATTGTTAGATTTCCGCAAACTTTTTCGTTGAACTAAAAATCTCTTCAATCGAGTTTTAGGCAAATAATTTGCCTTCTGGGCGAGAAATTTATTCTTCAAAAAAATAATAATTTATGAGCTAAATTGGATGGATTATTTGAACATTGATTTAGGCTGCCATGTAACACGCTAGAGTACAACTTCATGAACAAATAATCAGCGCATTTCAAGCAGACTTACGTTCAGTTCATCTTCTTTAAGCTGCAGTAGTAAGAAATCGGCAGCAGGCCTCCGGTTTCATTGACCTTCATTTGGATAACACATATGATAAGAACCATTGAAATTCTCTAAACAGTATATAAATCAAGTACCTTTGATTGATTCTTAAACTAAATAAACCATTGTTTAGTAAAATTTTAATTGTCTGCACCACCACCGAGACGACGAAAAGTGATGATCACATGGAGTGGCACACAGCCTTCAAGCACTCTAATTACATGGAATGATGGTTGGGACATGACGGAACCCCCGACCAACTGTACTGCCCTCTAATTTTGTTGGTCGATATCTTACTAATCAGGTACTTAATTACCTTGTCTTATGTTTCATTTTCTTTGCGTGGTAGAACTTGACAAAGCTTCAGATTGTTTTGTTTAAGGAATTTTGACTGATTTCTTTTTATCTTGATCATTGTCAATAGAATACATTTGGAAGTGGTGGCAAAGCTGCTGTGCAAAGGGTGTCAGGAGATAGAGTCGCGTTCTATGGTTGGGGGATTCTTTCTTCTCGGGATACTCTCCTGGACGGCACTGGATCACATTATTACAGCAATTGTTACATTGAAGGAGCCACTGATTTCATATGTGGAAACGCTGCTTCACTCTTTGAAGTGAGCGCAACATTTTATGTACTTCTGCTATCTTGTGAAAATTAATACCAGGCCAACTTTTTATGTTAGAGAAGTAGACAGTTCTAGTGAATGCCACCAACAATGCGAAAATACATCGCTTCTATTCATTGGAATGATCAATGGACAGATGTGTGTTTGTGACCTTATGAAATTGTGTGAAATTTTATTTTGCTAATGGAATGAATGCTGGTTTTTGCAGGCATGGAGCAAAGCAATTTCGTAATGGCTGGGCAGATGGACCTGCTGATATAACTATGATTTTAATGCAACAGGGCAAAGAGGAACATTATGGTGGCGTGCACATATCTTTTGGCTAGGGGCTACTGTATATGGTGCCATTGTTATCATGCCTAAACCAGGGACCCCAATTCCTTTCCCCGAGACTAAGGTAAGAAAAAAAAAATTTTAGGTGGGACATAAATTAACTGGATAAATGAACTTGTATTATCTATGATGTTTACACTTCTGATACAGATGATTTTGGTACAATTCTTGAAAATTTGTAGGAGAATGGTGAAACATTGATGTTGATAAGATTGAAAACAAAGGGACAAACTGGGATTGCCATCTAGTAGGTCTGACGCACATACAATTAACAGGAAGCCAGTGCCACTTTTCCCATGTTCCGAGAAACGTGAGCAAATATTTTGATCTTATAGTCCTAAGTTAAGATCAATGGATTAACTTCTAAAATTCTCACAGATATGGGGTATATAAAAAAGCCAGTTTTACCAGAACCCAGTCTCGCAATTTTCTAAACCCTTTACAACATAACTGGGAAACGTTGATGCGGTTTACACCAAGTATAATTCAAGCAATACTAATTGCCCAGGACAGACCCGCAAATGTTCTTGTTCAAGCAACATAATCACCAAACTGATATTTCATGTCTGCTAGGCCTTTCATGGATGCACCACTTACCACAGACAGCAGCGCTGCCACTGCTATACTGCATAAGGGCATCCCAAACAGAGAACCCCCTCTCCTTCCTCAACTACTGCACCTAATGACACTGCTTTTGGGCTGAACTACAACGCCAAGAATAAAAGCCTAAACTCTCCACAATTCCCAGCAAATGCACCACTTAAAGTGGACAGGTATCTTTTTTATACATTTGGTTTAGGAATAAATCCATGCCCAACTTGTTAAATGGTACACGACCCACTGCTTCCTTGAACAACATAACTTTTGAGATGCCCCAAGTTGGCCTCCTTCAAGCTCACTACTTTAACGTCAAGGGAGTATTTAGGTTAAATTTCCCAGATAACCCTCCAACACCATTCAATTACACTGCTGCGCCACTTGCTGCCAATCTTGGTACTACAGCAGGCACCAGGCTTAGTAAAATTGCCTACCATTCAACTGTGCAATTGGTACTACAAGACACTGATCTCCTCACTGTTGAATCACACCCTTTCTATCTGCATGGTTGCAACTTCTTTGTTGTTGGAACTGGATTTGGAAACCTTGGCCCTTAAAAGGACTCAGCAATATTTAACTTGGTCGCTCTTCCAGAGAGAAACACAGTTGGATTACCTATTGGTGGGTTGATTGCAATAATGTTCAGGGAAGATAGTCCAGGTACATATAGTAACATAAGTACACAACCATATGGACTTCAATATGGTTTTTCTTCTTGTTTTAGTCATCTAAAGTGGTTTCTTACTTTTCAGGGTTATGGTTCATGCATTGTCATTTGGAGCTACACACAGGATGGGGATTGAAACAACATTTGTCATCGAGAATGGACAAGGCCCAGATCAATTTATATCTAGCCTCCATCTAAAGACCTCCCTCCCTGCTGACATTCAGAACCAACCATCTCAATTTGGAATGTGTGAAAAGGATGGCTAAACAGTCTTTCGATTTAACAATTTCCTGTGACAATTTCTTTATAGCTGAATCCAAGGCCCGAGCCATGCACCTGAAAGAACCTAGTATAATGTCTGTGATAGCAGTAATCACTCTCAATCCCTGGGAAAGAAAGGCTTATCTGGGATGGGGGTGATCATCTTCTGGCTTGTTCTTACTGGATTTTCCGAAAACATGGGGATAATTTAACAGATGAGGCCGAGTTCATGATAAAAAGAAAACATTTCAGGTGTCTAACAACACGGGGGCCTCTCAAAAAATAATGCGCAAATGAGAAATTCGGTAGCTATAATTATAGAGGCTATCCAAAACTGTCCCAAAAACTCATGAAAACAGGTCCTAACTCCTCTCCTCTACCCCTCACCTTTTTCTACACGCACACAAGCTTGACACAACCAATATAGAATCAGGCCGATGAAAGGAAAGCTCAAGGCCACATAATTCAAACAGGTAAGAAAAAACTATCTATAATTGACAAGGATCTGGAAACAATGAATGAATTACTCATCAATGGCATCGAATATTTGAAAAAACAAGAGTACAAAAAGGTCAAATAGTGCACATTACCTTACATGGCACCTCTAACATGAAGCGTCAATCAAAAGCTCAGCAACATTGCCAATAAAATAAAAAAAAGTAAATCAAGCTTTCTTTTTCCTAGCCAATGCAGGTATCCTGCTACTTTTAGGCCGTGAACCACTAGTCTTGGAAGAATTTTGAACTAGCCCACGCAAAATGCACAGCACACCAAGACCCAGGAAGGGGGAGTACATCATCAGTAAATCATCAGATGCCTTGCCAGACCCCAAAAGCTCTGCTAATATAGCAACCTGTCATGTAAAACACTCATTTACATAACGAGAAATAAATTTAAGAAGAAAAAAACCAGTAATCAAATTAATAATATATATTGGGGTTTTCTTTTAAATTTACCATGGAGGTGAGAACAGAGGCACCATAGATCAAGCAAGTGGTGTTAAACCAGGATTTGGAAGCCAAAAAAGCGTACAAATTGAGGAGAGAAAGAGGCCACTGAAAGAGAAGCTCGAGCCAGACAAGACCAACGAAGAAATGGGGCTTCTCGATGATAAGATAGTCACCATAATGGTGGCCGTACCATTGCTTAAGATTGATCAAGAAATCAGGGAAGAAAGTGAGAGGGAGACAAGTCTGAGCATCAATTAATGGCGCAGCCACTGCTATCACCAGAAAGAAGAAGAAAAGTATAAAGTCTATAATCTTCAAAAAAACACTCACACCCATTGTTGTTGTTTTTGAGAGCTGAAGGTTTTGCTTTGCTTTGTAAGAAATGGGGATCTATCTTGTCTTGTTTAGTCGTGTTTGGTTTCTGACTTTCTATGCTTTCGGATCGTGAATGGATCTGAGACCAACCTGGTCAAAGGGATACAAATAAACAGCTGCGATGGCAACAACAATAAAAATCTCTCGGTAGAAAGTAAAAAAAAAAAAAAAAACTAGCAGGTTTCGAATCCGTTTGACATTGGTTGTTGCTTCTATGCCTGCTTCAAAATTGACATGGAATCTAACTCATTCAACCACTGAACAAGTTCGAGTTTAAAAAAATAGAGCAAAAATTTACTTGGTGATCGAAAACTTGGTCGATTTCTTATTAGATTCGACTTATAATTAAATCGGTCTCGGTAAAACCCAGTTTTTAATTTATTGGTCTATTTTTAATTTTTTTTTGTTAAAATAATATTATTTTAATTATTTAAAAAATATATGTTATCTTGGATTCACCCTTTAGATCTATAATCTAGAGTTTATTCTAAACCAATTCTGTTTCAAAACTTTAGTTTTAACTTTTAAGCCATGATGATGATAGTAGAAGTCTCTTTGATGTTAATTGTGATAATTAAAAGGAATAAAAAAGTTTTAATGAATTTTTTAAAGAATGAAGAAGAGCGATCCAATGTGTATAAAAAACCAACGATGTGTTTTAATAAATGGTGTTTTAGTCTCTATTTTAATTAGAAATAGAGTTGAATTTACATATCAGTATTAGTATGTATTTTGTATTATAATATACAAACATAAATAAATATTTTTCTTTATACAGAATATAGAGTAAGTGTCTTTTTAATTTTCACATATTAAATTTTCTAGGAGGTAAAATAATATATTAATTTGATATTTACTAATAAAGTCAAGATTATTCATAGATATTTACATTTTAAGGATATTTTGATGGATTTCCAAGTTAATAAGATACGAAATACGAGTCACCTCATGTTTTTCTAAAATTAAAATTTTTTTATTAAAAATTAATTTTTTTATACATTTTAAATTATTTCTATATGTTGATCTTAAAATTAATTTTAAAAAAATATAAAAAATATTATTTTAATATAAAAAATATTTTCAAAAACATCGGTTCATCTTTTCTAAATGTAGTTGCCATTTTTGTAAGAAGGTGGCTTTATGGATTTTTAACCTTTGTACCTGTTTCAGATTTTTACAAGCATTATAATAAATATTGTTGTCACATTTGATAATGAAAAATACATCTATTTTAAATATTAAATTTAGAAATCCACTATGTTTAGTTTTTTGAGAATTTTGATTCATATTCTGAACTCTCTGCAAATTTATTTAACCTCTAATTACATTGGTTTATATATTAAATCATGTTGGTTGTTCTTTCCATTCTATCATGTTTTTGAACTAATTATGCAATTATTTTCAACAAAATACATTGGTCATTAAATTATATTATATTTGATCAATAAAATAAGCTGAGTGATTAGTTCAGAATTAATCTCTGATCTGTTATATTTGCGGAGATATGTTGATTTTTTACCCTTTATAATTTATTATTAAAAACAACAGGTAAAGAATCATAAATCATGAAGGATTTCAGATTATCAGAATTGCACGTTCGATTCCTAACATCTGTTGTTAGGAAATGAACTTGAACTCGTTTAAATGATAGAGGTAGCGTAGAAGCTTGGAAGAAATGAATTGAATGCAGACATAGAGAAAATTAAGCAGATAATAGAATGTAAAAATCATGTTCAATAAGGATTGATGATGAAAACTTCATAGTAACTCGAGGAAGTCTGCCACATGCTATTCTTGAAAGCTTGAACAAGAACCTTAAGGTTTCTCAGTTATTCAAAATACAGAGAAATTGAAAACAGTGTGAGATGAAAAGACATCGTCAATCACATTAACCCTCGAAAATGGCAGAGAACGTTGGAGTGCATTTACCAGAATAAAACTCCTTCCCTTGTAAGAAAACGTGAAATTTCTTGTTTAAGCACAAGATTTAATCACCATGACACTAGCTTACGCGATAAAACCCACAATCAAACCAAACCATGGTCTACAAAACTCTTCAGGAAGCTAGGGTGGAAACGAGAATTCCCATGAGAATCAGCAAGAAGACCCCAATCCAGCAACCCCAATGGCTTCCCCTTCTCTTCATTTGGGCAGCGTAGTATAGTCCATCAGTCCCACCACTGATATGATTCGCAGCACTAGCCACATTCTCTTCAATAACATTAATCTCATCACCTTGAATCTCTACCAAGATAGCCATATCAAGAAACACTCGATGCAACTCAGTCAAGCTCCTCTGTATCTCCTTCAAGGCCTCATGCCTCTCTAGATTCTCCATCACCAATTCTGCTTTCCCTTCAAAAACTCTCTCTTTCTCACCTCTTAAAATCATCCTCTCTATCATTTCCTCGGTTGGGTGCTCACCGGTCGCATTATAGTACCTCCTTTTAAGGCCCTCTTTGTGATCTTTCAAAATGTTCTCTCTCAACGCTTGAAAATCATGCATCATGTCTCTTAACTTGACTCTCAAGCCATTAGTCACTGAAACCCGAGTTCGATCAACAGAGCTACCTTCTTTATAAGCCTTCGACAATCTACGATTAGCAACATTAGACTGGTCAAGAGATTCCAATCTTGACTTAATCTTCTTGGTCTTTCGAAGGATAGTAACTTATAATCTTGACTTGATCTTCTTGGTCTTTCGAAGGATAGTAACCATATCTGAGTTTACTCTGTCTCTAATTCCTTTCAAAATTTTTGCACTGTGAGTGGATCTTGACTCTTCTTTCAAGTCCTGGAGATCGATAAGGAGATTGGTGATCTCTTCCATGTCAATCTTGATAGCCCTCACTTCTTCAAAGAATTTGGAGAGGTTTCGCTCATCAGCGGAGTCTAATTTCCCCATCTCAAGGTCTGGTTCGGGTTGGATGTCTTCAATGGCTTGTTTTTTGAGGTTTACGTAATCGAGAAACGACTTGGTCATTAAATCATTCATCTTTTCAATGCTTTGTAAATAACCCACCTGCAAAGAACACGATCAAATAGATCTCTCCAAGAAAAAATCACAAAGAAAACAAAAACTCACTAATAACAGAATAAGTTCATTAAACAACAGTGTATCTGAACTTCAACAACTTTGAATTCTTTCATTTTCCTGAAAAATAAAGAACAATAGAATCTTGAACACAAAAAGAAAAATCAGGCTTGGGTCTAACTTAAAAGCGAAGGACCTAACAAGGCAGAGATTTCTTGAATGCTAATCTGAAAATCAAACGATGCACTACGTTTTTCTAACTATATAGTTCAGCATCTAACAAACAGATACATAATAAAAGAAAAGGACTTGAAATGAACAAAGAAAGAAACCTATAATAACTTAGACAAAGAACCCTGAAGAGACTTCAAAATTGAACAGAAAGTATTGAAAGTTTGAAGGGTTGTGAGAGAAAGGTAGAATGTTTGCAACTTATAAAGATAAATCATACAAGAGAGAGATAAAGGTCATCAATGGCTTGGTTTCTGTTACGATTTCCTGTCAAATTTCAAATTTAAAGGTTTCTACAAAGCAGCCGTTTGGGGGCTGGGTTGATGGATTTGGTCTCTATTCTATTAATTTCTTCTTGCTTTAGTCCCTCTACCATTGTTTATCCTCACATCACCTCTATCAGGTACTCTCTATTGTTTTTCTTACTAATCAGAGATTATACAATATTCCTAGAATATTGTAGTGCTACCCCATAAAATGAAACTTAATTTCTATGTTAGATTCTATTTTTATGTGAGTGAAATAATAGTTCTAGTGATAGAGCTTTTTTTATTAATATTAATTTCTGAAGTTGAAATGTTCATCAATTATTCACAACGTACATATATATATATATATGTATATATATATGTATATGTATAGATGAGGATGGATTTAGCTAAAATATTTTGTAACCATTTAGGGATATAATTACTTTTGTCTTACGTAAAAATGTTTAATTGGTAAGTTGTAAATTCAAGATTAGTGTAGTACCTAATGATTTCTTTCTATTTTCCATTGATATTATCTTTTTGTCAATTGATGTCGAATATTGTGGTTGACAATGCAAAGATTATGGAATTCAATCTATTTTGTATTGATATAGTATTTTCATGGGTTGTTGTTAAGGAAGAGGAGGATGATAAAGGGGACACAGATGGTAGAAGAACCTGTCAAGGACCAAATTGAAAACAGATGGTAGAAGAACCAATTAAGGACCAAATTGAGTAGAAGAACCTGTCAAGGACCAAATTGAAAGTAGATCGAACAGTAACACCATTAACCCTATTATAAATAGCCTATTTGTCGATTGACTTCCTATCAATGGAGAAACGACAACGCGTTGAACACAAAACGCCACTCCCAACTTCCAGGAACGTGAAGTCTCCTCGTTGACTATCTAGACCAAGATTGTCAATTTCGGTAAATATTTTATTTTTTTAATTAAAATAGAATGTTTTAATTTAAAAGTGTGTCCTTCAATAAATATAATTTAAATTTAAGATAAATTAAATAATAATAAAAAATATTTTTTTATAATTGAATGATTTAATTAATTTAATTTAATAAAATTTAATTTAATTTAATAACTTTTCAAAGAATAAAATAAACTATATAAAATGAAACTGGAATATTTCAAACAAAATGTAGTTGAAAAATTTGAAACAAGTTGAAATTTAAAATAAAATAAAATTTATTCTGTTTTATTTTATTTTTTAAATTAGTATGGAGTGTTTTTTAAGACAGTAATCCTAAGACAGTAATCCTTCCCAAAATCAAACACTCACTTTCTATCTCAGACAAAACAGAACGGAATTGACAACCTTTATCTGGAGGCAAAAACGCTGAACTCAAAACGAAAGTTTCAAGATCTTAAAAACTGAAACGACACGGCCACTGTTTTTTAGGGAAAAAGAAAAACATGGATGAGAAGAAGAGCAAAGTACTAATAATAGGAGCAACAGGAAATTTAGGATACCATTTAGCTCAATTTAGCCTGAAATTCTCACACCCCACTTTTGTTCTTGTTAGAGACTCTGCTCCTAATGATCCTGTTAAAGCACAAAAGCTTCAGTCTTTGTCCAATTGTGGTGCCACACTCATAAAGGTTAGTTCTTCTTCTTGTTTTGTTTTGTTGGTGTAAAGATTTCTTCTTTTCTTTTTTGGGCTGTTTCTGAATTTTTGTTTGGGATTTTCTCCAGGGGTCATTGGAGGATGAGAAGAGTCTTGTGGGCGCAGTGAAGCAAGTAGAAGTGGTGATATGTTCAATCCCATCAAAAAATGTTCTTGAACAGATGGTACTTATTAGAGTTATTAAAGAAGTTGGGTGCATCAAGGTTGTGTATTTTTCACTTCTATTTGTTTCTGTTTAGATGGGTTTTTATTGGTTTTGTTCCATCTTAATTCCCTTCAATTGTGGTTTGAGTGTACTAATAGTGCATTGGAAATGGAAACTGGAGACCTTGGAATGTTAATTAAAATAGGAAGATTACACATCCGTAGTGTTAATAAATTTCATATGACGAAACCAGAATGAAGGGATAAGGAAATTTTTGGTATTTTTCATCCGTGGACAGAATTTGCAGTATAAGTTGCTAATACTAGACATTGATGATTTCCTCACCTGCTTTCTGTTTTCACTCTAAACTGGAATAGCTCTTGTTTCCTAAATTGTTCCTGTTGATTGGACAAAAGGTGTTTGTCAAGTTCACGAGTGGCAAAATACTGGAAAAATGAAGCGAGTGCGACCAAGATTCCTTAAGAAATTAAATAAGAATTTTGTATTTTAGCATCCTGGTATATGAAATGATAAGTATGCTAACAAGAAGAAAGTGTGGACCCAAAAGACAAAGAAATGCATGAACCATTGTCAAAAGCTGATTCTTTTGTTGAATTATATAGATGAATGTGTTAATCATTGCAGAGGTTTATTCCTTCTGAATTTGGAGCCGATCCAGATAGAATTCAAATATCTGACATGGACTACAACTTCTACTTGCGGAAAGCTGAGATTCGGCGTCTTGTTGAAGCTGAAGTCATTCCCTATACTTTCATCTCCTGCAATTTCTTTACAAGCTATTTACTTCCATCGTTAGTTCAACCAGGGTTAAAGACTCCACCCAGGGACAAGATCAGAGTGTTTGGAGATGGGAATGTCAAAGGTCTGCTGGCCAAGATCCTTAATTATTTGTATATGTTTTATTTAGCCAAATAGGAAGCCAGAATTGTGGTAACTTGCAGTTCTTTTCTTGTGGTTTGTCTGCAGCTGTCTTTGTGAAGGAACAGGATGTTGCTGCCTTCACAATATGTTCACTGGATGACCCACGTACATTGAACAAGGTGCTATATTTGAGGCCTCCAGGAAATGTTTGCTCGATGAACGAGCTGGTTGAGATTTGGGAGAGTAAGATTGGGAAGAAGCTTGAGAAGATTTATGTACCAGAAGATGAGCTGCTTATGAAAATCAAAGGTATGTTAGCTGGTTACGTTATTTATGCCTGGGGCTTCCATTTAGAAGACTAATGACCTTTAACTTGAGTTAAAATTCCGTAAAACTTACATGTGATAAGAACCGTTCTTGTTGCTTGAACAGAATTATTGAAATCATCAAATCCATATATGCTTTTCATATATTTATTCAAATTTCAATCTCCCTGGTCTGGAAACTTTGCCTACGCTTGAAATTGTGCTGGGATCTTTTATAATTCTGGTGGACCCATGTAGGACTGGCTCCCAGTTTAACATGCAGAAAATTTTTTTGGATGAAGAGATAGAATAGAATGTTCTTGTTGCTTTGCTTTCTCTTTATGTTCCTCTGTTTTAACCCTTGTCTGGTTTGTTTGGTTTACCTTGCTTTAAATTAAGATGATACAAAAGTATGTGATGTTTTCTCATTTCAGAGACTCCATATCCGGACAACATGCATATGATTTTCATATACTCTGCATTTGTAAAAGGAGATCACACATACTTTGACATTGATTCTCAAAGTGGAGCAGAAGGGACACAACTATATCCAAATGTGAAATACGCTACAATCAGCGAGTTTTTGGAGTCCTTGTTGTAACATGCAAGTATGTCTGACTGAGTTTTTTTTCCATGCTAGATCCCTTATTGATCTCGGCACGCACAGCTTGTATTTCGTTTGAAACAGATTGAAATATTAACAAGAATCATTTGCATAATGGAAATATAAGAGCTCTGTTCGGTAAAGCTGAAGGATGATTCACATTTTCCACTACTGCATTAATTGCTCAGACCTTAGAGTGATACTTACAAAAATATTTTGAGCAGTCATTCAAACGCAAGAGTATATCTGATTCATTGATCGCTTGTGAGCTCAATTGATATGGACAAACCGGTTGTGCTTTGCTTCGTGAAATGAAGGGCATGAAAGATGAGTTGAAATTTTATTGTACTGATGAGTCCCTTGTTGCTAAAAGCAAAACACAGCAGACCCAACGAATCATTCAAGTCAAGCTGAATTTTAACATTCTTTAGCACGCCAATTTGACAGAGTAGGAAAATTGGGACTTGGTCAATGTAAAAGATTTTGGCCTGCAACATAAAATGCTGTTCTTGTTCTGCAAAGGCTAACAGAACTGGCTACCAAAATTTGAATTGAGCTTAAAAATACACTGGGATTGTTCAACTGGCTTCCCCTTTTGCTTCAGCAACACCATTTGAACCTTCATGAATACACTTAAGAACTGGCGCTATCTTGAATTTGAATCGAGCTGCCCAGAAATACACTGGATGTTCTTGTAATCATCAATTTCTTCACTGAGGCCAAGAACATCCTGTACATCAACATTTAAAATCAATCTGAATAGAACAACGTTAAGTGATCTTAAAAAAAAAATAATCAAAATAATGTGTAAGAACATATTAAGAAAGAAAGAACATATTTCACAACATAAATTTTTAGCTAGGATTATTTATATACTTGCTCCCATGGGACATCTCCTGCCATCATCCAATCTCCTTCCCTATCTATATATGTTAGGACATGATTATGCCTTTGTGCATGAATACAAACAGCTTCAGGGTTTGTTTCCAAAGGGTCGTTATTAAGTTTAACAAAGATATCTATTAATAAAACTGCAATCTAATTCAGTTTTTAAGTTATTTAAGAAATTCTATGCGTATACATATATATACGTACACAGAGTAGTGGTATTAAACATATGGCTAAGAGTAGTAATCAAAGAACTGTAGCCATTATGTGCCAGGAGATCTAATTTTCTGCACATTGAATTGCCATCCAAGCAAACCTTGACGAATAAAGAGGAACGTAGGCATTTGTTCTTGTTATCTACAGGGAGAGTACCTTCGAACCTGCAGCAAGTATACATTGAATTGATATTAAGACTTGACGTCTGGTTATTGAGTTTGAAGAAAAAGTTTGAGAAAATTGAAGGAAAGAGAGGCCGTATATAGTATAATTTGATTCTTCTTGCCATATTTGGAAAGGAGAGAACAATCCAGATGAAAACATTGGGGGTTCAAAGAAAGATGCGAAGAATAAGATTATTGATGGAGATTTATAGCTGGCCAGCAAAAGCACAACCAGCTACTACTTTAGTGTTAAGACGTACGTACCTTGCGTTTGAAATAGAGTCCTTAGCAGGATTGTTGAGGGCAAGACTAAGTTCAGTGCTAGGATGTGACATAGTGAAGAGGCTAATTAAAGAGGCAGGATAGGAAGATGAATGTTGGGCTGTTGATGACCTTCACGCTAATTCCTACAAAGTCATTTGGTCAGAAAATCCACCTGCATCTAGCTAGGCTAATCAGATCCCTCTCTCTCTCTATCTATATATAGACAGAGAGATTGTCGGCGGTCAAAATCTAGCTACGTTTTTGAGATCAGATTCTCATTACAGGAGTACTTAGGCTCGTTATTTCCACTTTCCTATGTGCTTTGGTTTACATTATGGTTTGCATTCATTATTCATGTAACAAGAAAATAAAACCATGCTAGCTGTTGAGTACCTTTATTTAAGTACATATGAACACATTCAAATATTGTTTGCCTGGCCTTAGAGTAATAGACTCCCATGCTATGAATTTCGTGGGCTCTCTCACCCCTTGTCGTTGCTGCTTGACTTGAGGCTCTCTTTTCTTCAGGAGGGGTCTTGGTTCTTCTTTTGCGTCCTCCTTGTTTTGTAATTTGTTGCTTCACCCTGATTTTCCCTCTCATGCTAGCTGCTAATGCTCCCTGCAAATGACCAAGCGCTCTTTGGTCATTTTTGCTGCATTAATAAAAGAAATCGTTTTCCATATGCATGGCTATCCCAGCACGTGCGCACCTCGATCAACAAATATGATGCATGTCTAGCTAGCTAGCCTTTTGGGGGATGATGGTAGCAGAAAATGTTGCCTCACATCGATACTTGATGCTTGCAAAAGAAAGGCTAGCTCATCAGAACGTTGTCGTTCTTAACATGCCAACCGCTCATTGCTGCTATTTAATCAGAAATGTCGAGCCATTTCTCAACTCTCTGTCATCTTATAGCTCCCGAAATTAAGTAGACCAAGACAGACACGGGTGTCAGTACTCAGGTGTGGTTGTTGTTCCTAATATGCATACCTGCTGCAGCCAAACGAAGAACATAATTGGCAGTCCAGTCACCGAGTTAGCTAGCTAGGTTCACGGTTAGGTTGTTAATTCTGATTTTGATAGATGTTTTATTTTTCTAATTAAAATGAAATATTTTAATTTTAAAATGTTTCCGTGTGTATTTATATATAATTCATCAATTATAATTCAAATTTAAAATAAATACGGTTAGGTTGTTAATTCTGATTTTGATAGATGTTTTATTTTTCTAATTAAAATGAAATAACGAAGAACATAATTGGCAGTCCAGTCACCGAGTTAGCTAGCTAGGTTCACGGTTAGCATCAAGCTTGTTAATTCTGATTTTGATAGGTGTTTTATTTTTCTAATTAAAATGAAATATTTTAATTTTAAAATGTTTCCGTGTGTATATATATATAATTTATCAATTATAATTCAAATTTAAAATAAATTAATTATAAATTATACAATACAAATACAAATATAATATTAAATAAATATAATTTAAAAATTTAAAATATTTCTAAATAGTAAAAATTAAATAGATTTTTAACTTGAAATAATTCAACTCAAATAAAATATCAAAATATTATGAAAGTAAAATATTTTAATATAAACATTTTAAATATAAAGCTAGGTTATTGTTATCAAAGCTAATGGGATTTAAAACATCCCTTATTTTGCTCAAATTCCTACAAAATATAAACATAAAAAAAAAAACATGAAAAAAAAAAACATATATATAAACTATAGATATATTAGTGATAAATTTAATTTAAAAAATTAATATTATTGTTAATGAAAATAGTAATAATAATTTGTAATATTATTTTTAATTTATTATTAAAAATAATAATGAAAAATAACTTTTTTATATTTGATTCAATAAATTTTTAAGACCGGAATAAAACATGTAAAATAAAATCGAAATATTCTGGCTGAAATTTAGTTAAAAAATCTGGAATAGAGTGAGATTTGAAATGAGATAAAAATTATTTTTTTTGTTTTATTTTTTAAATTAATATAAAATATTTTTATCAAATGAAACGGAACAAAATTAATAATCTTGGTTAGCATAATGCATCTTCACATTAGCCAAAATTATCAGCCAGTTAGCCATGAGAGCTATTAATAGAGGTGCGAGGATACAGCTAATTAGCCATTTTATCCTAGCAACTAGTTCCATGAGGAATTGCTAAAAATTCTCTTCATCATGTTCACACAAAGGCATTGATCTCCCTCTCCCATGCCTAGCAAAACTACAGTGATTTGGGTAGACCAGTCTACTGGACCCCTTGATCTCCAGCCTCCTGTGAGAAAGTCTTGGGCCCGAGACTTAAAAATATAATATTAAATAAATATAATTTAAAAATTTAAAATATTTCTAAATAGTAAAAATTAAATATATCTTTAACTTAAAATAATTCAACTCAAACAAAATATCAAAATATTACGAAAGCAAAATATTTTAACACAAATATTTTAAATATAAAGTTAGGTTAATGTTATCAAGACTAATAAGATCTAAAGTATCTCTTGTTTTGCTCAAATTTTTACAAAATATAAATATGAAGAAAAATAATATGAATATAAACCATATATATTAGTGAAAATTTAATTTAAAAAATTAATATCATTGTTAATGAAAATAGTAATAATAATTTTTAATATCATTGTTATTGAAAATAGTAATAAAAAATAGCTTTTTATACTTGAATGATTTAATTAATTAAATTGAATCGGCTTCAATTTAATTCAATAGCTTTTTAAGACCAGAATAAAATATGTAAAATAAAATCAAAATATTCTAGCTGAAATTTAGTTAAAAAATCTAGAATAGACTAAAATTTAAAATGAGATAAAAATTATTTTGTTTTGTTTTATTTTTTAAATTAATATAAAATATTTTAATCAAATCAAACGGATCAAAATTAATAATCTTGGTTATCATAATGCATCTTCCCAATAGCCAAAATTATCAGCCAGTTAGCCATGAGAGCTATTAATAGAGGTGCGAGGATACAGCTAATTAGCCATTTTATCCTAGCAACTAGTTCCATGAGGAATTGCTAAAAATTCTCTTCATCATGTTCACGCAAAGGCATTGATCTCCCTCTCCCTTGCCTAGAAAAACTACAGTGATTTGGGTAGACCAGTCAACTGGACCCCTTGATCTCCAGCCTCCCGTGAGAAAGTCTTGGGCCCGAGACTTAAAATTCAAGTCGAACTAGCAATGGATTATGCATGCGCCGGCGGCGAAGCTGTGGCAACACAGCCGAAAATATTTCATTACGAGTGAATATTCCGACATGAAATCTCAAATTTGTAATTAGAAATATAAAAAATAGTGGAAAATAAAATAACTCTAAAAAATGGAACTAAAATCCTGTACATTAATATCTCAAATGGATGCAATTAATAAAGGCAGTGGTTATCAATGAACTAAGATTATGTTTGAAATTGTAATAGTTATTATTTTTAAAAATATTTTTTATTTGGAAAAATATTAAAATATTATTATTTTAATTTATTTTAATTTATTTTTAATATTAGCATGATATAAAAATATAAAAAATTATTTAAAATAAGAAAAATTTAAAATCAAATCACTTGGATTATAAATTAATTATATGATTTTATACCGAGTCAACTTCCCAAACTATATAAAAATCAATCTTAGGCTCTAGATTGGCAGGTCTCGGTAGCCCACCTTGCAAGGTAATTATTAATTTGAAGATTAATTTATTATGTTGATTGTGGTAGACTCACTCAAGGTGAATTACAACCTGATTTTTAAATTATTCATTTTTATTTAGAAAAACATTAGATTAATATATTTTTATATGTTTTTAAATGAATTCAATATATTAATATCAAAATATCTTAAAAAATATTAAAAAATCATGTATTTTTAATTAAAAAACACTATACATCAATGCACATCGGCAACTGTCCGGATATTAATTTGTACGTGTGCTTGTAAACTAGGTGATTAATATTTTTGATGCTTGGAATTGTTCATTATATACATCTAATTTCTTCCGATGATCGGAATCTCTTTGTTCTGTCTGTTCTTTCTTTTGTGTCTTTAGCAATTGCAGGCCATTAGGGTGAGGCGTAATCTTTTTTATTCTTTCACGCTAATATTTATTCTTTAATCAGAACTAAAAATTCTGAACTCCCACTAGGCTAGAACCAAATAAATAACTAAATAAAACTAGACTTTAATTAATAAAACCAAACATCAAATTAATATTTTTTTATTTTTAAAAATTTATTTTTGATATTAACACATTAAAATAATTAAAAAATATAAAAAAATAAATGAAAAAAAATTAAAATTGCAGGGCCAAACAGTGCCTAAATATATGCGGTCCAAAATCAACTGTCATTCAAGGTGTGCTTTACCCCCAGCGGCGCGTGATCCCTTCTATTAACAGGAGGATTCGAAATTAAAACTTGGAGTTAGCGAATCCCCATGCCCTCCACGAGACCACCTTATCCTTCCATTAAATAAAAAAGAAAAAAAGAGTGGATTCAGTGACATAATTTCATATTTAATAAAAATATAATGAAATTTTCTAACAGATACATATGTTATCATATGCTGGTATCATTAATTATTTAAATTAAAGTTAATTAGATAGCCATGGTTAAAAAAAAAAGCTTTGCAATGAAAAGAAAACAAAATAAAAAGGACATAATTTAAATAAATCTAATTATTTGCAAGATAATTCTTCTCATAACAAAGCTAGGTGCATGATGCCATATGAACCGAGACCTATTAACAGACCAAATGCCCATAACCTCGGAACAGCAATTCCGTAACCTATTAAATATCATTGACCATGGATGATCATGGTTACGAACTTGCCTTGTAAGAGAATTTTCTTGGAATCCCCATAAACGCCCATCAGGGACAAAACAACCCCAGACAGATTCTTTGCCTACATACAGAAACACCAGCACGCATGCATCACAATCTCCTCACAGTGGAAAGTGCATTTCTGTAATTTCAAACCTGCATTTTCTGACTATAAACGGTGATCAAGTGACTCAATCTCCTTCACAGCTATGGATTCTTATTTTCTACCCTAAAAAAAGACATTCTTTAGTATTCTGTAGACGGAAAGTTTAAGCAATGGCAAGTAAGATTCTGTTCATTGGAGGAACAGGATACATAGGCAAATTCATAGTGGAAGCTAGCGCTAAGGCAGGCCATCCTACTTTTGTTATTGTTAGAGAGTCCACTCTCGCTGATCCTGCTAAATCCGTTGTGATCGATAACTTCAAGGATCTTGGGGTCAATTTCCTTATTGTAAGTCCTTTTCTTTTCCCTTTTTTTTCGGGGTTAAAAAAGTGAAAACACAAATGGTACAAGGGTTTTCTTAACGTGGATTAGGGCATGTGCCAGCAGTTAGTTATCCCATTTTTTAACTGGTTGTTGGACTGTTGATAACAGGCAGTGGCATAAGAAAATTTATGTGTCGTGGAGATAAATCTTAGAAAAATCCATGTTGTGAATGGCAGATTTTTATGACATTGGAGCTAATCAACTAATAACGTTGTCTTGATTTATTAGTTATCACCTTAGCTAGTTATAATAACAGGCTTCATTGCATCAACTGCAGTTGAACTGTTTTGCTCCTCGTAAGTATGTGGTCCCTGTTGATTTCTTTTTAAAAAAAAAGGTGAATGGAGAAGATTTAATAAAAAAAAAAAAAGGTGAATGGAGAAGATTTAATATTTCTTTATATTTGCTTTTGTGTTTTTTGTTTGGAAGGGGGATTTGTTTGATCATGAAAGTTTGGTGAAGGCTATAAAGCAAGTGGATGTTGTTATCTCTACAGTTAGTCATGCTCAGTTAGTTGAGCAAGACAAGATCATTGCTGCTATTAAAGAAGCTGGAAATGTTAAGGTATACATGTAGTTAATTTTGTTTGGGGTTTGAGAATTACTAATTTTAGCAATCATAGGCTTGTTAATGCAAATTGTTTGTTTTATTGCAGAGATTTTTCCCATCAGAGTTTGGAAATGATGTGGATAGAGTGAATGCTGTTGAACCAGCAAAATCAGCGTTTGCGAGGAAGGCGAACATAAGAAGGGCTATTGAGGCTGAAGGGATTCCATACACCTATGTATCTTCCAATTCTTTTTCTGGCTATTACCTTCTTTCTTTTAACCAGCCTGGAGCCACAGCTCCTCCAAGAGATAAAGTTGTCATCTTGGGTGATGGAAATCCTAAAGGTAATGTTTCACAGATTCTGTTGAAGATTTTCCTGTGATGGAATAAATTCCTGATAACTTTTATATATTTATGTGCTATTCAACTGCAGTGGTTTAGAACAACTGCAAATGTTTAAGTAGCCTCAGTATCCTGTTCATTTGAGCAGACCCTCCATGGATTTTGAATGATGATCTGGATTTTATCACAAGCATTATCGGTCTTTATCTGCTAAAACTGTAAAAACCCATGTGACTGTTTTAGGCAAGTATTCACTAGCCTGTTAGGTGTTCTCTGTTGCAAGGAGGACTCCAATATTTAAGCATGCGCAAATAGGACGGTGCTTATTGCTTGATGCTGACTGAATTGCATGAATCTTACAGTTTCATGTTTGATCTACAGCTGTTTTCAACAAAGAAGATGACATTGCCACCTATACTATCAAAGCCGTGGATGATCCCAGGACCTTGAACAAAATTCTCTACATTAAACCCCCAGCGAACACCATCTCATTCAATGATCTTGTGTCCTTGTGGGAGAAGAAGATTGGGAAAACCCTTGAAAGGATCTATGTTCCAGAAGAGCAACTTCTCAAAAATATCCTAGGTAAGAATATCATTTCATTAGCTTTCATGCAAAGAGCCTTAACACTGACGGAGGAAAATCTCTTCAGTTTATAAGCATCTATTTAGAACTCTGTCAGCTGGGGGTACTGTCGATTTTCCAAGAAACAATTTCGAGAAAAATCTCAGCCCTTGACATAGTTTAAATATATTTAACGAGTTTAAATAATTGTTTGCAGATCTGAGTTTGAATTGTTAAGAGGTAGCATGGCAAAGTTAGCAAGTTTGACATTGCTTGTCTCTCTGTTTTTCAGAAGCTTCGGTTCCAGTCAACGTGGTTTTGTCAATTGGGCACTCGGTGTTCGTGAAGGGAGATCAGACCAACTTCGAGATTGAACCATCATTTGGTGTAGAGGCTTCGGAGCTTTACCCTGATGTCAAATACACTACTGTGGATGAATACCTGAATCAGTTTGTCTGAGTCATCTACACCAATCAGCATCACCTTAATAAATAATCAAGCCGATCCCATATTCTGCTTCACAGTACTACATAGGAGAATTTAGTTGCTTGTAATGATTTTGCACTTAAATAATTGATCAAGATATCTGTGAACTCGACATCTTGGAGATCATGTTTAGATCTCAGTGATGTATCAAGTTTCTCTACATGATAGCACCCTTTCGCCTATTAAGTTACACGAAATTGAAGTCATGTTTCGGCCATTGGAGGAGTATTAATCTGTCACGGAAACTTTCATTTTTCACTTTCTTTTAGTATGCCACTCGACACATTTAATCGTAAAGATAAAGTGGTGTTCCAGAATAGCGGTGCCTTCCTCTCGCTCTTCCATGTTAGGAAGTGTTGCAAGTTCAAGCAAATATTGAATTGCAGGAATTTGTGAATTCGCTGTCCCTTCCTCTTGCTTTTCCATGTTAGGAAGTGTTGCAAGTTCAAGCAAATATTGGATCGGAGGAATTTGTGAATTTGCTGTCCCTTCTTCAAACACTCAATAATACAGGAACATTGCTAAGATGCATCACCTTGGGGACTCACACAGCACCGCCGAGTCTCAGCCCTCCATCATCGTCTGCCGATTTATAGATTATTGAGTTTAGCATCACCCACCTCTCAGGAATGCTATCCGAAGAGTACAAAATATCGTAGCACTTACTGTGTGTCGAATTGTTCACTCTTCATGGATTAAGATGATAGTTGCTGCATTAGTTTTATGAGAAGTGCAAACCGCCAAGTGCTGTTTCGGTGCAGGCGATCTGCGGTAGTGGGCTGTACTTTGTCTACTGGTGCTTATGGGCTAGCCCAAAATTGTTCATATACTATCCACGGCCTCAAGGAAAGTGCGGGTCATATTTAGATAATGGGTTATTTTCCTTAGTTTTAAGAAGATAATGAGTTTAGGGTTATATTTCCTAAAGTTGCTAATGGGTCACGAATGGTTCAGATTTGTGCATCGTTTATAATTCTACCGTGCCTCAAAATCATCTCCATCCATTCTTTATCATGTTGACAAACCCAAAAGCCCAACAAAGAAAAAATCCCACCTACACAGGATCTTGTCCTCCAGGCAGAAACATAATCATGGGCCATGGCCACATCACTTTCCTTTCTTTCAGACACAAAAAAAACCACCGTTGTACCCTTTATTCAGATGGTATAAGCTAAGCTATGGCCGCGAAAAGCAAGACTCTGTTTGAAAATGCACCAGATTTTGATTATCTAGATTTTATTATATTTTCTTTTCATCCATGGGGTAAAACATGGTGGTGCTACTCTTGAATCCTCCGTATACGAAGCTCAGACACCACCAGGTGTTTGAGGATGATTAAGTCAGTATTTTATTTATTAAACACACACACACACACCCCTCATGTAGAGAATAAAGGAGTGAAAGAATGGGAGAGAGAGTTGGCTACCTAGAGATGTGCAAATGTTATTGAAGTTCTTGAAGAAAAGTGATCGAGGAGGAAAGAGTTCCTTCATATAATAGGAAATGTAAAGGTATAATTCATGCTTTTAACGTGATGAACCGAGTAACTTCAACATAATAAAAAAAGAAAGCCTATAATTATAAGAAGGTCCAACCTGAACCTGATAGGTTTCGTAAAAGAGCTAGATTTCGTACCTCGTAACTGTTCATTGAAGGCACAGGATACATGGAAAAATTCATGGTAGAAGCAAGTAACAAAGCAGGCAACGCTACTTTTGCTCTTGTTAGGGAGTCCGCTCTCTCTATCCCTGCCAAATCCAATAATTAACAGCTTCAAGAATCTTGGTGTCCATTTCCTCATTGTAGGTCAACCAGTATAAAAAGTGTGAAAACTGAAGGAAAATGCACTGTTGTGTTTTGTTATTTATTTTAGATTTTACTACACGGAGATTTGTTTGATCATGAGAGTTTGGTCGTGAAGGCAAAAGGCAAGTAGATGTGGTCATCTCTGATATTAGGTGAAGGCAAAAAGCAAGTAGATGTGGTCATCTCTGATATTAATCACAGTCTCTTAGGTGATCAAGTCAAGATCATTGATGCCATTAAGGAAGCTGGAAATGTTAAGGTAGGTAATCTTATTTGGGTCAATGAACTCTTAACTTGATTGATATTCTGTCATTCTGATTTCATTCTGGACTGGGATTTGATTGTCTTCTTGTAAGCTAAAAAAAAAAAGAAGAAAAAAAACTTGATTGAGCAGAATTATTAACAATTCTTATGAGCTTATCAGTTTGTTGATGAAAATTGTTGGCTTTATTGCAGAGATTCTTCCCATCAGAATTTTGAAATGATGTGGATAGGGTGCATGATGTGGAGCCATCAAAAACAGTATGGTCTACGAAGGTTAAAATTCGCCGAGCAATTGAAGCTGAAGCAATTCCAGAAACCTAGGTGGCATCAAATTGTTTTTCAGGCTACTTTCTATCAAATTTGTACCAGCCTGGAGCTACAGCTGCACCGGGAAACAATGTTGTCATTTTAGGTGATGGAAGTCCTAAAGGTAATTTGTGTGACAGTAGATAAGAAATCTTGATACCCTTCGTATATGGTATTCTTAATTGGGCATGGAAAATATATTGGATATTGCATTGCTAGATCATTGATTACTATTGCTGTAAACTCTTGTTCAGCTTTGAACTACTGCTATAGCCTGCAGGAGACCCAGAATTCTATCCATTATCAGTCTTGATATTAAAAAAGTAGGCCATCAGTAGGTAAGTATGAAACGTATGTCACTGTGGCAATGGACTGCATTATATAAGCAAGTCAAACAGGAGGATGGAGCAGCTCCGTGCTGTGCGTGTTGAACGAATCTTACAGTTTTGTCTTTTGATCTGCAGCGGTTTTTAATGCCAGAGATGACATTGCTACATATAATATCATAGCAGTGGATGATCCAAGAACCTCGAACAAGATCCTCTACATTAAGTCCTCATTCAACATCATTTGATTCCACGATCTTGTGTCTTTGTGGTTGAAGAAGATTGGGAAAACCCTCGAAAGGATCCATGTTCAGGGGGAGCAACTTTTGAAGGATATCCAAAGTATGAATATCATTTCATTAGCTTTATATGTAAACTAGTACTCTATCACTGGAAATGAAAGATATCTTTAATGCACTATCATCTGCTAGACCTCTGTCGACTTGAGTTTGAAAAATGTTTACCGGTGTTCTTAGGAACAGTTTTGTAAAGTTTGTATGGTATAAGTGATGGAGTTTGACATTGGTTCTCTCTTCTTCTCTGTTCTTGCATAAGCTTCTGATGCACTCAAAAGTAGTTTTATCAATTGGTCACTCTGCATTTGTGAAGGGAGATCAAACCAACTTTGAGATTGAACCATCATTTGGCGTAAAGGCTTCTGAGCTTTACCCTGATGTCAAATACACAACTGTGGATGAGTACCTTAACCTGTTCGTCTGATTCTTCTGCATTAAGCGGCATCACCATGATAAATAATATTACGGATGCCATGTTGGGCCTTAAGATTATGGAAGAAAAGTTGGCTATAATTCTTGCACTAGTACCAGTACACATCATGTTAGTTCGATCCTAGACCTCTTAGGCACCTGTTGAGATCTCTGTGATGTATTAAGTTAAAACACAGAAGCATTTTCTTGACTGCGAGCATAACATTTTTGTTACATTCCTGAAAATTGGAGTGAGGATCCAACTATTAGGCATTAAGCAATGTGGTAATTGCTGCTCTTTTTCTTTGAGGTTTTTCAGCGGATGTTTTTGTGAAGGAGCTAAAAGTTGCAGCCTTCACAATAACCACCACTGATCCAGGTGCGTTGAACAAGTTCTTGCATTGTAAGTCTTGCAGGACATTTTTTACCCAACTAATGAGTTGGTTTAGATCCGGGAGGGTGATGCCGGGAAGAATCTTGAGAAGGTCAAAGTACCGAAGATAGCTTAAAAAACTAAAACAACAATCTTCTCTACGCTGTGTGACGAACATATCTGATTCTTAAGCACCACATTTTATACACAAATATGGTGCAAGCATGGCAAACAAATTCCTCAGCCAATTTAAAACTGGTGCTGGATAAATCTCCTAGGTGGGAAAGAAATCTGGATGAAATCAACATGCAACTTCGGATACGAATCATTTCAATTTAAAAATTTAAATTATAGCTGGGTGAAAGCAACATGCAACTCCAGATACGAATCATCTCAATTTAATTTAAATTATTAAGTAAAATTAAATAATAATATAAATCATATTTTAAAGTCTTACCGATAGTTTAAGTTTTTAGGTTAAAATAGTTCTTTGATAAGATATCAAAACTTATTACTAATAGCTTAAGTTTTTAAGTTGAAATAGTTCTTTGATATAGTATCAAAATCTTAATGATCAAGCAGTTATGAGTTTAAATTTCATTATTTTTATTTATTTGATAAAAATTAAGTATAAAATAATATAAACTTGTGTAAATTTCAAGTTCAAAAAGCTTTTATTTAAAGAAATATATTAAAAAATATGTAAATTTGAAGTTCAAAAAACTTTTATTTAAAAAAATATATTAAAAAATAATATAAATTATATTTTATAACTTGATAACTGAGATTCTTATTCGACAATTTATACCAAAGTGATCTTATCTAATAACTTAAATTTTTGAATTGAGATACTTATTCGACAATTTATACCAAAGTGATCAATCATTTTCGCTTGGAACAATATAACAATTGGCCAATTGAAGGGCTTCGTGAACTTCAAAAGCTTAAAGTCTTCGCCTACCAAAACCTTCTTTTTCTTGTATTTTTTCTTCTGTTAAATCAAGGACCAAACTCTTCATTCAACATTGAAAGGCCACCAACCAATTCAAAGTTTCACCTACCAATTCTAATTCTAGAATCTCAAACACTTGACGACAATTTCCAAAACAAAGAACTTCACTGGAGCTGCTGAGAACTGAAACTGTTAACTAAAACTAATTAAAAAGATTTCCTAAGCAGTTTTGATCCTCCTATTCCTGCGCATTCTAAATAGCATTTTCAGGATATAATCTCCATTTTACCACCTGCAGCATTGTGAATCCTGGGCTTCCTTGCTTTCCAAACAGAATGCAACTAGGATTACCAAGCAGTACTTTTCTTTTCTACCGAAACATCATAGCCCACCAGAATTCAGCATCCCAATCGCCGACTTGTCTGACTCATTATTCGATTTTCTTTCATCTAAAATGATGCCAAAATCCGTAGTTCATCTCAGCAGACACTCCATATCCGGAAAACATGCAGATGATTTTCATAGACTCAGCATTTGTAAAAGGAGATAGCACGTATGCTTTGGAATCAATTCTTCAAAAGGGATCAACGTAACGAGATTGTATATAGGGATATAATAATCCGTTCGATTGATCATGAAAGGAACCCCCCATGATGGACGAACCACATCAGCTCATGTACTGGTGGGCAACTTATCCAAAGTCTCTTTAATTTATCTAATAGATTCTTCTGATGTTAACAGATAACAATTGTATTTATTCGATCTAATTTATTTTGGAATTGTTTACTCTACCGATCTCTCTAGTGGCTTTAAAAAAATATAGGCATGGTCCATAAAAAAGAAAAAAGAAAAAAAGAATAGCAATCGAGACTTAGGCCTTTTCTTTTGGATCCTTCCGATGGTCAAACAAGAGCAACCATCAAGTTAATGCTTTTCACCAAACAAATAGGGGAAATTACGAGTCATTTAAAGCCAACAACTCGAAGAAAACCCCATAAAAGACCACAAATGGCAAAACTAACACCCCCTTGATCATAGATAAAGAGACTATCATGGCAACATGTGACAATCTCTTCATGGTCAAACTGTACACCTGTAATTTTTCAAACATATATTTCCGTACTATAAATAGTTACCTTTAACTTATCTCAATCTCAAACAGTCTTCGAATTATTCTAAAACCATTTTTTTTCCCTACCCAGAAAGTTTAAGCAATGGCGGCGAAAAGTAAGATTCTGTTCATCGGGGGAACAGGATACATAGGAAAATTCATAGTGGAAGCAAGTGCCAAGGCAGGCCACCCTACTTTTGCTCTTGTTAGAAAGTCCAGTCTTTCTAGCCCTGCCAAATCTAATTTGATTAACAACTTCGAGAATCTTGGTGTCAATTTTCTCACTGTAAGTCATTTTCTTCTTTGAAATGTGACAAGTTGTGTTATAAACGATGGTTGTTTCTTTATAATTGTTTGATTTTATTTTTTTTGTAGGGAGATTTGTTTGATCATGAGAGTTTGGTGAAGGCGATAAAGCAAGTGGATGTGGTGATCTCTGCGGTTGGTCACTCTCAATTAGGTAACCAAGACAGGATCATTACTGCCATTAAAGAAGCTGGAAATGTTAAGGTTGGTGTAGAACTTCCTTAATTAACATGCTGTCATTCTTGTCTCGTGCTGGACTAGGTTTTGAGTCTTCTAGAAAACCAGAAACAAGAAGTTAATGATGTTATGAACACAATGGAATGGTAATGAGAACTCTTTGTTTTATCACAGAGATTTTTCCCGTCCGAATTTGGAAATGATGTTGATAGGGTGCATGCTGTTGAGCCAGTAAAATCAGCGTATGCTCATAAGGTTAAACTACGCAGAGTTCTTGAGGCCGAAGGAATTCCTTATACCATTGTGTCAAATAATTTTTTTGCTGGTTATTTCCTTCCAACTTTGAACCAGATTGGAGTTACAGCTGCTCCAAGAGATAAAGTTGTCATCTGGGGTGATGGAAATCCTAAAGGTAATATAATAAATTCTACTGAGAATCGTTTTGTGATAGACTGAAATTCTCTGCTTGCAGTGCTCCGCTTAATTGTTGTAAGAATTTTACATTTTTTTTCCATTTCATGTACAGCGGTGTTTAACGTGGAAAATGACATAGGCACCTATACTATCAGAGCAGTGGATGATCCAAGAGCCTTGAACAAAATCCTCTACATTAGACCCCCAGCCAACACCATCTCATTCAACGATCTTGTGTCTTTGTGGGAGAGGAAGATTGGGAAAACCCTTGAAAGGATTTACATTCCCGAGGAGCAACTTTTGAAGAATATTGAAGGTAGGAATATCATTCCATTAGCTTAATATCCTCATTTTGCAAGCATCAATTTGACCTGTCAGCTAGGATGTCAAGTTTCTGGAAAAATTATAAGAAAAATTGCCTTGTGATGACTTGCTAGTAGTTGATCTAAACAATGTTTTAACAGTCTTTTTCTTAATTTGAGAAGTTTAAAATTGTAACCAAGGCAAGTTTATCAAGTTTGACATTGATTTTGTTCGTTCTTTCTGGTTATGCAGAAGCTCCATTTCCAGACAGCGTGGAATTAGCACTTTTTCACTGTGTCTTTGTGAAGGGAGATCACACCAACTTCAAGATTGAACCATCATTTGGTGTAGAGGCTTCTGAGCTTTACCCTGATGTCAAATACACTACCGTTGATGAATACCTTGATCAGTTTGTGTGAGTCTCCCACAATAAGTAGCATTCACCTTGACAAATAATAGTGAAGATGCCATATTGGCCTAGATGGCGTGGAAGAAAATAAATGGCTGCAATCCTTGCACTAATTATGTTATTGATCGTGGTAGCTGTGAACTAGACATACCTGTTGAGATCTATGCTATGTATTATGTTACATGCCATACAGAATGGCATTAATTTTGAGCACAAGTATTAAATTTCTGTAAACACTTCAACCAATGGAAGCAGATTCAGACCTAGCTGCATTAAACTACCTCGTCCCGACAAATAAAATATTGTGGTTGCCTGCCCATATTCCACTCTCCTAGAGTAGCGATGGTGATGGTTGTCTTCGTTTTCGCTTTTTTAGCAGATGTTACAAGACTGAAACATGCAGCCCTAGCCATCTTCGTTAGAAAGGCAAAATTGTGTTCTTGATAACCAGCAAACGTCTATTAGGAATGTATATTTTTCAAGATTACCAAGGCAGGAGTGCATTTTCATTTTACCGTGGCCTTTATTAGAAGACAAATGATAATCTTCCCCGACCTTGAAACGGGGCATATCAAAAATAAATATATAACGAAACAAAGCAACATATTCTGCGCAGACAAAAGATTCTGGTAACTCTCATAAACATTACAGCAAAATTTATACGCCTCGACAGGCTTCAAGTCTTACTGTTCCATTGTTTAAATATCATGAGAAACCACCAGGAAAAAACAAAGCTCAAAGAATAATTGTGCAAGAAAGCTGGAATTCGAAGCAACAACTTCATCTTTTCAGATGCAAACCTTTATTCATGCATGCCCATCTTTTTTCCTTTCTTTCCCTTATTTCCCTTGACTGAAGTCTTTGCAGGCCCTTTACCTCTCTGGCCCTTTGCATTCTTACCCTTCTTCAAACCGCCTTTTCCTGGCTTTCCCATACCACGCGCATCCTTTTTCATCCGCCGATCAACGAGAACTTTCCCCTTGCCAACCTTGACTGTAACTCCTTTCTTTGCAACCACATATTCCTTCTTAGGCCTTTTTGGTGCAGCCTTTTTGTATAGCTGCTCAATTAACCTGCCCTTTGAGTGATCAGAGATCTCCGTCTGCTTTGATATATCATTTGCCTTCTTGCGCACCTTCTCAAGCTTCCTTGCAGCTACCCTCTTCTTTCGAGCCTTGGCTTCGGCCACTTTCTTAGCAGGCCGAGCATTTATTTCTTTGAATTGTGCTCGCATAGCAGCAATCTCCTCTTTGGTAACCGGCTTAATTGGCTGGCGGTGTCTCTTCTCTTCCTCCACAAACCAGCCAGGCAGGCCCTCATCATCAAACATATACTTGTTGTACGCATCATCAAGCATCTGCTCCCTTCGTTTTTTTCTAAGCATCTTCTTAGCACAAGCCAATATTTCAGCCTTTGAGTCAACATCATCATCCTCAGAGTCATCTGATGATGAATCATCACTAGAATCTGTAGCTGGAGCAGGGACTATCTCAAAATCATTTTCCGCCAATGAAGATGGGGGTTGAGTACAATCAGACCCTGCAGCATTCTTTGCAGGCTTTTTTGGAGTCGCAATTTCTTTCTCCTGTCCATCTACCAGCATTTCATCTTCACTTTCATACTTCTCCAATTTTCTAGCCTCGGCAGTTTCCAAGTCTCCATCCTCTGCAGCTTTGACAAAGATATCCTGATCAAACCACTTCCTTGTAATCTCTTCTTCAGTTGGTACTTCCCCATCATTGAATGGTACCATCAGAGGATTTGCTTCATGATCACCAATTTCTTTATCTGAATCATAATCCGAATGAACAATATCATTATCGCCATCACCCTGCACAACCAAAAAAATGAGTAAGCTTCACAACAGCAAGGAAAGTGGCATTAAACACCAAATTCACAGCCAAAATAACCCACCCAAACAATATAGGAGAACATCAAGGCACAAAATGCAGGACATGTTTTGCTAAGGAACAATTGATAGCAAGGAATGTGGGGTTAAACACCGAATGCACAACCCAAATAACCCACCCAGAGAATACAAGAGAACATCAATGCACAAAATGTAAGACACATTCTTCTGAGGAAAAGTTAACCCTTCAGAGTCGTTATCTGAAGACATGGGGAAATTAAATTAATTAATGTCTCATTGCAACTTAGAAGTAGAACAAAATAGAAGAGCTTTATACCTCCAAAAGTTGTTCAGCATAGGCTTGCTTTGCACGTTTTCGCTGTTTTGTACTTCCATCCCTTTTGGTCACAAACCTTTCATAAGCCTGATCAAGGATCTCTTCCATTTGTTCATCAAATCTAACATCAAAACACAACAATGAATTTCAGAATAATTTTAGAGGTTGCATTCTTCAAAATTATATCAGTAGTAATGCAAATATATTAGGAACTACCGTCTGCGTTCCTCATCAGAATCTACATCACTGGGTGAATGCTCCTGGGTTTCCTCATCAGTTTCTTCATTTTCACCATCCCTTAAGCCATCATTCTCATGATCATAGTCAGCAGCATCAACAGCTACTAAATCTTTCTTTCCCTGAAGGAAAATAGCAAAAGAAATTTCAGAATATGACTGTGTTTGAGATTGTGATGTAGTTACGAAAGAAATTTCAGACTATGACTGTGTGACTGTGTTTGAGATTGTGATGTAGTTAACAAGAAGTTGGTTTCAGCTAAAAGGTAGGTTAGTAGTCCCAAACAAGCATTCAGCATTTCAAAATGATGTAGTTTTTTTTTTATTAAAAAAAAAACACCATGGTTTTGCCATTGTCTGAAGAAATCTTTACTGGGATTGTCCATATCCAGTTCAATGAACCACTTTTTATGACCGAATGCTGCCACTTCAGTGAGCACAGATTCATATTTAAAGAATCCAAAGCATATAACCAAACTCTGCATCCAAGATAAAAGGCACCAAATTTTTACTTATATGCACTTATTGCAATAATATCTGGGATTCTGAAGAAAGCTTCCTCACCCGGAAGGATTAGGAGGATGGTGAAAAGAACCATCAATAATTGCTTTGGCTTAATGCAATATTTTGATGCAAATCAGACATCTGATTTAACTTACAATACTAACAAAGACAAACAAAGAATATAAAGAAAGTTAAAAAGAAAGCATGAAAGTGAACCTTGATGGAAGAAAGAGAGAACAATTCAAGATCAGTGTAACCATCTGCTGTTGCATCGATTTGCATACCACCAGTTGCCTTCCGTACTTTATCCTGATATTTTCAAATATAGAAGCAGTAACACATGAGCTACAGTAATAGATATCAATAACTGGAAGAGCATGCACAATCAAAAATCAACCTTGGCTCGTCTTTTTGCAAGAAGTTTCTTTTCTCGTTTCTTCTTCCTCTCCATAGCATTTGTCAGGTCCTCCATTTCATTGAGCAACCTATCATCTTCATCCTCCTCTTTTTCATCTTCATCACCTTTTCCAATAGAAGGACTAGCTTTCTGAGACGAAGACATGGCCTTTCTTATTTGCATCCGCCACCTACATGATAGAAAAGTGTAACGACATTTTATTTTATCTAATGCATATTAATAATAAGGCACAATGAAGAAAGTATAATACCAGAACATGCAAAAGAGTTGTTTATTATACATCAATTACATTCCTTTGCATGCATCCGCACAAGCTTAACATATTTTCATTTCTGATAAATGGCATCAGAACACTAATAAGATTTGTTTCAGACCCACACCCACTCCTAACATATTTAGGTAAAACATTTTCTCCCATTCTAAAGACAACTACTGATAATGAATACACAGGTGTATTCCGGAAGATTTTTCAAAGAATAGGGTGTGTGGAAAATTCATCTCTATTTTTTTCTAGATGCTGGAACTTCACAGATCATCTGAAATAATGGTAAAGAGTTGAAACATTAAAAAATAGAGGGAGAGGAGAGAGACAGCACACAAATCTTACTTCAATAGATGCTTGAAGTCTTGTTTTCCCAAAACACGCAGATCATCACAAAGATCTTTAACCTGGTCAGATGGATAGTTTGTTTATTAGTTAAAAAACAGAAGAGAATACAAACTTTGATGGCAAAAAGAATAACAGAAAAGAATACCTCTTCTGTGGTTAAATCATGATCACGCAAGGGTAAAGAAACCTCATCATCAAAGGCTATTGAAGTAACAGAACCAAGGATCTCAAGAGGGCTGTCAGACCAAATGAAATCAGCTGCTGAGTAAACTTTTCTGACAATGGACTCTCCATCTTCATACCTGTAGTTTGATTTTAACCATATCATTACATAGAGCTATAACAATACATATTGTTTGTTTTGAACAACCACCAACAGATATTCATATGCACTAAATATTTCATCTTCATTTGCACCAACCAGAGCATTTCATCTTCATTAAAATTCCTAAACTTACAACTTTAATAAGAATGAAAAATTTATGCCTTATCCTGAGTGGAATACATGGAGTAACAAAAACTGGCATATTATCATTCATCTGGCTGAATGAAGAAATTCACAAACTAATGAGAAAACATACCCATCACGATGCCGCTTCTGCTTTGTTCCTCGAAGGACATCCACCACCTACAGCACAATATAAACAAAACACAAATCAAAGTACAGCAGAAAAGCGGAAAAGTAGGGTTGTTGCAAAGAGGGGAAAAAACAGAAAAGTCATTCTTCATGTATAGCAGATGATTACCTTCCGTTGGGGTTCATCAGATCCCTGAAATAAATGCTTTACATCTAGAAGACGAGGATCAATCTTAGCAGGGGCCTTGTACCTTAAACCCAAAACGAATATTTCAGCAGAAGCTGAACGACTTGCTGCTGGTTTATCTACCTCGACCTTCTCAAATAACTAGAGAAAAACAAAACAGATACCACCATCACTTACACCAACTAATCACTGAGACATAAGAAGGACTTTCAAAAGAGATTCAAAACTCACCTGATTAAGACAATAGATGACAGAACTATAATCTTGGGACCTGAAAACCTAAAACACAACCAATAAGCACTTAGCATCTGGACACAGTAAATTGAGATAAATATGAATAGACATTAAAATCGATAAGCTTTATTTTATGATATGTATGGTTATTCATTTATAACAAGACCAACCAAACACAACAGCAGAAAGTTCCTCCTTTTCTCCTCCAATTCTCTCAACAACCAAATTCACCCCAATGAAAAAAAAAAAATCTTAGTCAATTTCCCACGTGTCATTTTAGCTAATTACTCATTTCCAACAAAAGCAATCAAATGAACCTCACAAATAGCAAAAAGTTCTCTACTTTGCCCTCCAATATGAATAACAATAAACATAATAGCTAAATTCAATAAAACACAACATCAAAAACTAAATAAATTGCACCCAAAAAAACCCCCTTTACCCTCTAATTTTATCAGCAACCAAACATAATTTCTAGTTCAACAAAACCCAAGAAAATAAATCTTACTTTAGTAACAAAAGTTCCTTTAGGAGCCAAGAACTGAGTAGCCAATCTAACAGAATCGATAACCAGAGAATTTTGAGCCATAGCCTCTTGAGACCAAGCACCACCAATATTTGGTGACCCATCATGTAAAACCAAATCAAAAGCTCTAACTCCATGTTCTCCCATAATTTTCTTAATCTTAGCCCTACACTCAGGCTTGGTTATATCCTGCTCTATCGAGACAGCCCCTCGTAAAGGCGCGATTTTAACTAAATCAATGCCCAGAACAAGACTTCCTACAGGCACGCGCTGCACTGCCACCTGCATCCACCCACCAGGTGCGGCACAAAGGTCAAGCACGGCGCGTGAGGATTGGAGGAACTTGAACTTGGTGTCTAGTTGAATTAGTTTCCATGACGCACGCGATCGATAGCCATGTTCTTTGGCTAGTTTGTAAAATTTATCCAAACGATGCTTTCCCTTTACTTTTCCCATTGTGATTTACGGGTCTTGGAGATTTTGATAAAAAAACAGAGGGAGAATTTTTTCTTTTTCTTCTGATGGTTGCTGGTAGGGTTCAGTGTTACAGGAGGAGGGGTTTAGCTAGGGTTTCAAAATTTTAAGAACAAAGAGGAAGTGGCGCAGTTAATAGAACTATTATCTAATATAATAGACCCACTGGACCCAAAGCCCATAGTTTAGATTGTTAAGGAATGAGGATTAATTAGGTTGGGCTTGGCCCAGTGAATTGCCCAGCTTGCCAGTTTTCCATGACACCATCAGAAGATAAGATGAACTAGTGTCACTGCAACAAGAAGTTTACATTGACAACATTCTAAGAAGCCAACTAAAATCGACCTTCCTTGTCTGCCATCAAAATAGTGCTCAGGCAAGACTGAACTTTACATGTGTAAGTACATGTTAAAGCTCATCGTAATAAGGGATGCCCCTCAAGAGGAAAACGTTAACGTCTACATTTCACGCGT
>NW_011499847.1:2778397-2795826 GCF_000495115.2 Populus euphratica | reverse complement strand
AAAAAAAAAAAAAAAAAAACTGGCTGTGGGCCTGGCCTGATAGTTATGACTTACGGTACGGAGTTTAGCTTCAATGGCAGAGACAAAATGTTGGCAAGTCGTACCAATGAACCTGGTGCTAGCACCTTCGCCTCAACCCTCACCATGATAAAGAGCTCGAGGGTGGAGGGGTTCACAGGTAGGCAACAGACTCCTCAGTGCATGATCGTGGACCGAGCTAGAAAGAGGCAGCAGGAGATAGGGCAACATATCCCAATCCTCGTCTGAAAAACTGAAATCAATCTTTTTGCAAAACTTGATGGATCTTGCCTTGCAGAACAGTTTTCCACATCTATAACTTGGATAATTCCTCTACTTAGTTACTTGGTGATTTAACTGCGGATAACATGGCTAAACGAAAATTGATGCAAGTTGTGGCAATCAACAATTCAACATAAGCGAATTTACCAAACCCATTTACATACCAAAACAAGTACAGAAGAAACATATCAGTTTCACAATTACTTGAGCACCAAAGAACAAGCACTGGAGCCAGAACAAATTGAAGAACAAGCACTAAGTTTAAACTGAAAGTTAACTTGCAAGAGAACCATCCACAACTGTCTTTCTGTGATAACTTCCAGTATTAAAGAAGCACACACTTGTGGCTATAATTGCCACTTTCCATGACTACCAGCGAGGGGACTAATACCACTGCATCAAGCAGGATATACATAAGACAATCTTCATTCTCAGAAACGCAAATGAATCTTCTTAATTGGTATATAAACAATAAAGTTTAACTCCTGCAACATCAGCACTCTGCCATCATAAAATGTCAAGGCACAACTGAACTTTCTGTTTGCAAGTGCATATTAGTCCATCACAACATAAAGGCATGTCCCTCCAAAAAAAAAAAAAATTCAATTGTCATGAATCTTCATGCCTAAATTTTAACTTCCATTTGGTCCTTTTCTAGGCGTCTACCAACCATCCAGGCTTTAGTCCCCACGGGAGCCACTGCTACTTGCAGAAGACTTCTTGCCACCATACTTCTGTTAAAGATCAAAGAAACCAGAATGTTATCTCACATAATGGCAGTCCTGCAAGAAAAAATGTTACAGTTGCCACGGTTACTAGTGGTGTAAAGCACTTCAAACTCACCTGCTTTCCAACGTTGAATGGAATATATTTGTATTTGATCATATGCGCAATTTGGCGCCTCATTGTAAGGACAAAAAGAACAATCCAGTAACAGAGCAAAATAGGCCAAAAGACAGGAACATCAAACATGGAAAAGAAGGTCATAACAAATGCGATGACGAATGCTTTCGTGAAGGAGTACCTGGATATAATGACAGAAACAACAGGATTACTGGCGTGCATAAATGTATCAAAGATGATTTCCTTAATCCCCTCTTCCTTATCCCACCCCTTCTTGATGGCGGGAGAACCCATTTCTTTTTCTTGCATCGTTTATTATAGATATGTGATTGGTTTGTTTACTTATCCTATACCCAAAAGCAGCTCTATATAGTTAAGAGAAATCATGGAATAGTAGAAACATCTAATCTTAATCAAACACACTACTAAAACTATTTAGCTTTCCAACCACCTATTCTTTTAAAGCAATCCTGAATCTGCAAGAACTATGAGAACCACTAATTGAAGGGCTGTATATAACCAAAAGGTACTCAAGGGTGGATCATTCATGATTGAAGTCTTGGAAGATTACCAGGAATCATTTATCAGGTTATAAAGAACAATGAAAGCAATTACACAACAGGATAACTGAGTTGATACACATACAAACAGCATGGGGGTAATTGCAAGACTAAATGCCACAAGTGGAAAAATTACTTTCATTACCAGAATTTGAACTCAGGAAGTCGGCGAATGAATGGCTTAAATTCATCAGAACCCTTTGTTGGCAGCAAAGGACCATCTGAAGGATCAATTTCAGGATCAACCAGAGGTGATAAAAACCCAATTAGCAAGTTCAGTATGTATATTCCAAGCCCATAGGCAATTATGTAAAATCCTTGAACATAATAAACTCGCAAACAGTAGATAGCCATTACAACAAAAGTCCCAATCCACCTATAGACCGTATGTGGCGTGCTCTTATCAAGATAATACTGATACATCCTCCAAACATCATTTCCCCATTGCGCAACAGGTGATGCCACAGAGGCACCCTCAGCCCCAATTCCCTCCATCCAATTTAATCTTCACAATCCTGCCAATTTGATAATATAAAACAAATTAAACCAGACAAAAAAACCTCATGTGAAAACAGAAAAAACAACATATAACAGTACCCATATCTATGTATGCATGCATATTAAAAATCCAACTGCTACTCAAAAAACATGACCATGCTTGATTTTAACTATACAAGCATGACCATGCTCCAATTACTATAAATGCATGACCATGCTTCAATTTGACCAATACTCATTCAATTTCACGAATTAAAATCCGGTGAGGTGGTACAACATCCAATTTCCAATCAAATCAAAGCATAACACCCACAAAAAAAGAAAGGAGAAAAAAACGCATGAATCTTCTTAATTGCTACAGCAAAAATAAAATTGCTATTCAACAAATTTATGTTCAGAAAAATATTTAAACCAGATTTGAAAGAACCCAGATGACAAAATGTACGCAAGAAACATAAAAACTATCCAATGCAAACAAAACCGTTCACTTTCTCAATTTTTAGGAGCCCGAACTATATAAAAATAAAAACCTTAACAAATTTGAAAGGAACCCAGATGATAAAGGCACACAAAAAGAATCCAAGACCCACAAAGCCCTTTAACTTCCCATATCTCAGGAACCCAAAATGAAGAATATAAGCTTCGTTTAAGCAACCAAATCAAACCCAAAACAGCACAAGATCTAACAACCAAGAAACCAGGAAATACTTTCAAGAAACAGATCTATAATAAAGAGAGCCATAGGAATCAAGAACCATAAACGTACAAGGTGATTGGATGGTAAAAAGTAAGGGATTAAAGGGTGCAAAGAATCAGGAAGCAAACCAGGCAGATAAAAAAAATGGAAGGGGAAGGAAATAAATAGATAGATTATAATAGAAAAGAAAAATAGAGGGAAAAGAAGAGAAGAGAAGCTGACCTTAAATGGACTTGTGGTTTTGGTGGCTAGGGAGTAAAGACTGTCCGTGAGAGAACCAAGGAGAAACAAAAGATAGTTTTTAGAGGCGAAGGATGTGCAGATCTGTATGAATCAGCCAGTGCCTGCTTACAGGGATATAGATTTTAGTATTTTACTGCTTTTTATTTTTATTTCTTTTTGAATTTTCATTAAAAAAAAAAAAAAACAAAGAGATGAGGAGAGTTGAGTTAACGACAGGGAAGGAAGGGTGTTTGAAGAGGGATGGAAAATTATTTGTCTGTAAGTGATGACGTCCAGGTGGCGTTTTTTGGTGGCCTATTCCAGGGAAAAAAAAAAACTTGGAATATTTCTTTATTAGTTTTTATATATTAAAATAAATACTTAAAAAAAATTCTTTCTGTTAGAATTAAATGATACCCACTAATTATTTTAATATCTTATTTCAAAATAAAGAATATACTTTAACCATTAAATCAACTTCATCTTTTCCTAAAAAAAATATAACAGTATTCTTTTTCTTTTTTTATCTAAGAAGGAGTGGGTCTTTTTATTAGCATATTAAGGGTGTTGTGTAATTATGATGTTACAATGTCAATATATAGTAAATTAATAATTTTATTAGTATTATAATGTATAAATTAATATATTATTTATTATATTCACATATATATATTGATATATTGATTATATGTTTTTCGATATAATAGTGAATGATGATCTTCATTATTTTAACACTTAATATATACATTGACTCTCGTTTTAAATAGCAAAGATAAAAGACTTATATCTCTGAAAAATATGGATCGGTAATAAAATTATTTTTTTAATTGATGAAATATTTTTACCCTCCCTAAAACAACTCAAACAGACAGCATTAAAAAAAAAAGAAGAAGAAGATAAATTTAATGGTTAAAAAAATAAAAATGGCGACAACTTTTTTGTGTTTTAACCGAAGTTTAAATAATGCACGGAGTGTTTTAACCTAAATTTAAATTATAATTGTTTTTTAAAATATTTTTTATTTAAAAATATATTAAAATAATATTTTTATTTTTTAGAATTATTTTGACATTAATATATTAAAATAATTTAAAAATAAAAAATTAATTTTTTTAAAATTTTAAAATATTAAAATAAATATCATAAAAGCTTGTTTGATTATATAATTACTGTTTTTTTTTTAAATATTTTTTTATGATAAAATATAAGTTAATAATTTTTTATTTTAAAAAAATTTATTTTTAACATCCGCACATTAAAATTATTTAAAAATATATTGATTTAAAATTAATAAAAATATTTAAAAATATTTTTTTAAAGAAATAATCCGTCCTTTAAAGTTGATGGAAGAGCACAGCAGATTTGGCAGAGAAGGAAGGAGGGAGTTTTATTTATTCATTCATTTATTTAGTAAAACATGAAAAGAAAAAGGACAAAAGCTGTACTCCAAGGAAGGGTGCATACCAAACAAAGAAGGGGTAGCTGAGGTCCATGAGCATCTACTCCGCACCAATCTGTGAACAAACGAATAAAATTTATTGGGCTGGGCCTACCTTTCTCCGTGATATCAAATTTAGTTATTTACGAGGTCTCATTAATGTAGCCCATTGGGCAACCCTGCACGTGCTTATGGCTCCAGGAGTTGCCTCTCCCAAGTCCTCAGCCTACAGGCTGTTAGGAAAGTTGCGAGGCTCGGTCCATAATCTGACCCGAAAATGAATTTGGGTCATTATTGAATCAATTTATAATATATCATCTGGAATTTTTTTTATCAAAAAAATAAATTTATATTTTTTTATATAAAAAAATATTTTATAGTATTCACATTGATGGTTTGTTTGGGTCAACTAATTATGTCAACCAAGTTTAAGCAGAGTAATATTTTTTTGATTCAAAATAAAACCTGATTTGATCAGGCTTGGCCATGTTGACAAAACTGTTTAACAGTTATTGTTTGAGAACCATTTAAATAATTTTTTATATCTGAAATATTTTTTAGAGGGTCCATACTTGAATTTCAAAATTCAATTTATTAAATTCATACAAAAAACAAATTAAAATGATATCTTGGTTTAGATATTAAGTATTGTGGTAACAATTATTTTTTAAAGTATTTTTTATAAATAATATTTAAAAACATAAAAAAAAAATTTATAAAATAATATTAATTTTTTTATAAAATATTATTTGAACCGCATTCTCCAGCAACATCTCATTACCGTGTCATGAAACAATGTTTGTTTTTCCAAAAATACCCACCAACATAGCACTAGCTCTATCTCTCGCACGCTTGTTACTTCTATTTCCCACCTCAAAAACATAATAGTTTGACAGCGCACAGGATCCTCTCTTTTTTCACAACTCAAAAATATCCACTGTAATTTAGAAAACGAGGTAAAAAAAATCAATGCTCATGGATAAAAAAAATCTCAAAATTGTGCTTGGTGGTGTCATCTTAATCTATCTTGTTTATTGTATAGAGAGATGTTGATCTTGTATCTTGTTGGTTGTTGCTTTTAGCTTCTGTGTATCTCGATAATGGAGTCTTGTATATAATAAAAAGCAAATCCCAGTATGTTTACTTGCATTTACAGACCGTTAATTATTGGAGTGTGATCGACGAACAGAGGATTTGAAAGGCAGTCTTTTCGCACTTCAACCAGATAAGCTTTGCCACTTGAATTAAGTGGACATGCTTTTTTCATTGTAAAAAACTATGGTTCTGCAGAGAATATTTGTCAAAATCAACAAGCAAGGAAACGTTATAATTTATACGCTGCTGCGTCTATCAGTTAACAGTTGTGTATTGCAAGCATCAATCAGTTATTTGAAAAAATGGATGTGAGAAAACCAGATACACACCCCATGAATGGTTTACAGAGGAGGGGCATGGGAAACGGTGAAGCACAGAACACATCAACTTTTCTATTCCAGCCGTTCAGGGGAGAATCAGTCTTCACTGCGAAGATGGTATCAGAACGAAGACAATTTTTCTGCCATACTTGGCTTCCTCTTTAGCTAATTGAAATTTACAGACACATCCTAAGAAATCAAGGCACGAGGAAGAGCTTATCAATTCAAAGTTCTACTAATGATTGTATACTTGCGTGTGAATTAAGGTGTGTAGTGATGGTTCCTAGAAAAACACTTATTCTAGTGTTATTCCAACCTAAACATGTTATTCCAACCTAAAAAAAACTATGCTTTCTTTTCTTTCTTTTCTTTCTTTTTATAAAAGAAAGATCTGAACCGAAAGCATCAAGTACGAAGAAAATGAATAGTATGGGAATTAATTTGACTCCGAACATTGAATTAAGTTTCCACAGCTATACACTAGACAAGATTACCTAGTTTGCTTGTACATGGCACAATCACGTGTTCGATGCCAGGCACGCAACGTGCGGTTTTAAGCAAGAAAACTGACATGGATCATCGAATGGTCTCTTGCCCAACTCTCTGACAAGACGTGAAATTCCCCTGAGACACGTATTTCAAATGGCAAGATTTTCTTTCCAATAATGGTGTCGCAGATAAGCAAATAATGCTTGTCTAGCCGACAACATTGTATCGTACAACACCGAGAGATCGGTCATCGTTAGATCATACGTGGACAAATTACAGCCAAATTAAAACTGTATTTTTCTGGTGGATGAACCATGCACATAGCAATGGAACCCACCAATTAATGTTAACAACTCTAAGAAATTCTAGCCATCCAAGCAACCTATATATTGGGTGTTTTTAAAAAAAGAATAGCACAATAAATGTGAAAATTTGACGGAATATCACTGTTTTAAAAAATAATAAAATAATATACTTTTATATTATCAAGAGCGATAAAGTAAATATTACACTTGAAAGGAGCAATATTTAGCAAATAAGGAGGTCAATATCAATATGATAAAATTATAATTAATTTTATCGATCACAATCATAATATTTAGATAAATATCACAGTTTCTAATATTATTAAAATATTTAATTTATGAGCTATAATATTTTTAAATTGTGCTATTTTTAAAAATAAATTTCTTTATATATTACTTCATTATTTATTTTGTTTTTTCTATGATGTTAATGACTTCATACCCTCGTTCCAAAATCGAGGGCCAAGTATGGTATCTTAAACCAGTTTTTGGGTGTTAATACGAAGTATTTTTTTTTAATTTTGTTGTTGTTATTATTAATTTATTTATTTATTATTATTACTACTACCTTAAACTAAGATTTGATATATCTTGTCTCTTCTACTGAATCAAGCGTTTCGAGAATAAAGTTCCCTTTCACGGGGCTCCACAGCTAGCTAGCTAGCAGAATCCAATGAAGAAAACCCTTTCGAAGCGATAAGGATCAGGTATTTTGTGCATGATCACCGCCGAACTGAGTTAGCGTTGCTGCAACTTGAATCTCCGCATCAAGTGAAGATATTTGTTGTTCAGGTGATCATATCTTCTAGCAAGCGAGGAATTGCCACAGCACCTCTTGCAAATTCCCAGTGCTCGCAAGACAAGGTATCCTTCTACAATTCTACTACAAAGCACTGTATCGTGTCTCTTCCAACTGTATCCTTAATCTATTAGGTTAGTCATGACAGTTTTCGGACCCAGAAATATATATTATAATTGTTTATAGATATATTTAAAAAAATTACAGAACTCCAGGGATCAATATAAACTTTGAGTGGTAGCTTTGTCTTTATAATTAATTTTAATTTTCAATAGTTTGTAATTAGTAATGTGTTTTATTTTATAACTATGGGTATTAAATAAATTTATGTATACCTTGATTGAGATTGTAAAATTAAATCTCTAGTAGTCTTAAAATTTATAGTATTTAAATAGGTAATTTTTAGAAAATAAATTTAAAATCTGATCAATTAAATTATATTTATCAGAATTTTATTTTTTTCATAATATATGTTTGTACATATATTTTTTCTATTAAACCTTAGTGTCTTCTTAGTTATATAATTTGTATCTAGGATATTAGTTCGTGAATATAAATATAAAAAAAATTATATATCCTTGTGTTTAAAATTTAACTCTGCACATTATTATCTATATCTTTTTTAAATAAAAAAACATTGAAAATAAATAGTAATATATGAAAAACATGTATATATTTAGCTATCCAAATCATTTACATCCATTTTTTGTTTTAAATATATAAATCATATTACAACACACTAGAAACGTGTTTACAATAAGTATATATTGCATGTTAATAGGTGATTTATTGTTGCTGTTGAATTAAAAAAAATGTGGATATTAGTATTATATTTTAAAAATATTTTTGAAAAAATTTAAATTTTTTATTTTTTAATTTATTTTAAATTAATATGTTTTTGATATATTGATACTAAAAATAATTTTTTAAAAATAAAAAAAATTATTTTAATATATTTTGAAGGCTCAAAAACATTTGAGCCACTTCTATAATATATACTTATAAAAATGTTTTTTTAATTTATAAATATATTAAAATAATATTTTTATTTATTTTTTAAAATTTTATTTTTAACAATAAAAAATTAGTTAAAACTCAATATTAATAAGTTCGTGGCCAAGCAAGAAAACAAAAAAGCCCAAACTCAAAACAGATCAAATACCGAACACAAATAAATCCCTTCTACAAACCCTCAAAAAAGTGCTTCAACCGAACAAGAATTTGAGCTTCATTTCAGTGATGTTGTTATCTATGAATCTATGATTACAGAGAGAAGCAGAGAAGAAGGTGAATAAAACTGCAAGCTTGCTTACACGTACTACCATGCCTATGTTTTTATTTGTTCATAAACGAGTTTGCAAGTAACTTAGATAAATTAATAATTTTTTTTTCTGGACTTCTGTAACTAGGTTTTCCGTGTTGGGTTGTTGTTTAAGTTCGTTGTAAGTGGAAATCCTTTCCTTTTTATTATTTCTTTTAGTGGGATTGATTTATTTTGTAAAGTAAGATCCTTGCACTGATCTTCTTTTTTTTTTTGCTTTTTGGAAAAAAGAAATAACAGAGAATCAACGACCTCACATGTTGTGACTTTGGATTGGCAGTACCAGTCTATGAAGCAGTGCCAGTCTGTTTGGATGTCTCATTGGACGCAAACTAGTTGCAGGAAAGAAAATAAAGCTCCAAAGCGATTAGGTGATGATTCTGGGGAAGTCAGTCATGGTAGAAAACATCATCAGTCACTTAGTGGGCCGGAGATGGAGACATGTAGTTCTAAATTTGTCGGGGGGCTTGGAGAATTAATTGAGGGGAAAGGAATCGACTTCATGAAAGATAACCGTACCATGAGTTCAAAAAAACTGAGGAATGAAGCGTTTGAGGGCCAGTCTTCTTTTCCGGTGTTCAAACCTTCTCAAGATAGGGATAGTGTTTTATCTCTGAAGAATGGTGTTTCTCCTGGTAGAACTGTGGATTATTTATCCTTAATGCCCGGACAGGCTCCTCCTGAGGTAGAGATTCAGAAAAGAAAACCCCAGTTTCAGACAGAAGATATCAACTTGGCTCCAGAGAAGCAGTTGAAGTCTAATAGTTTGCTAGAAAGGAGTAGCAGAGTCGTTTCGACACCTATTCAGAATGATTTTGTAAGGTCGACTGCGGTTACTGTGCCGTGTGAGTTTGAAGGCAGAAGGGCTCCAATTCAGTCCTTTTTCTATGGGCTCGATCACATTAATGAACCAGGCTGTGCGTCTTTGGTTCATAAGAAGAAAATGAATAAAAATGATGGTCTTCTCTTTTGTCATCCCTCAACAAGCAATAATCAGCTAAGAGATTTTTTCGGCAAGTCATTTCAGACGGTGCCAAATCATTCTGATTTTGAATTGTTTTCTAGCCAGATCAGTCCCAGAGATAGTATCAAATTAGAAAAATTGTGTCATGGATCTTATGCACTACCAAGTCTTCCCTCTGTTCATGATGTGGGGACCATGAGAATGCGTGCTACAATGGACTCCATAGAAGAATTTTCTAGAGGTCCTCCGAAGTTTACCCAGACCACACACCGCTTTTTCATCACAAAAAAGACTGGCGTAAACTTACCTGATGGTGCCCAGGTGTTTAGAGAGTCCGCAACATCCACTGAATTTAAGGGGAAAATGGTGACTGAACTCCTTGCTTTATCTCCGGATTTTGGCTTCTATGTCAAGCAAGGAGAGCAGATGCAACCTCCGGGAAGCTCCACAGAGAGTGAAGGAAAAGAAAACACTGGGAATGTCAAGGCTTCTGCAGTTGTCAAAGAGAATGATTCATCAGCTGATGGAATAGAAAACACTGAGAATTTCAAGACTTCTGCAGTCGATGAAGAGAATGATTCATCAGCTGAAACTGATGCCATGGATATTCACGCTTTCTGTGAGAATCATATATCTGGTATGTACGGTCAGTATCTCATATGAGGACTCGGTTAAATCTTAGAATGCAGTGTTGATGATAGCTTTCTATGCTCTGGAGCACATCCCTCCGATGAAGTTGATTAGATATAATCACCTAAATTTGAGTAGTGTTAATGAGTTTTGTATTTTTTTAGCCCAGTCCTACCATGCAAATTATTGAGTTTATTTCTTTATGTTGCAGGTGTGGCATCGATGCAATCACATAAGGTAACGTTGACTGTGTTTCTATCTCTAAGTTTGTGCCCCCCAAGTGCCTTTTTAGTATTGACTGCGTTCTCAAAAACTTGTGAAGGAATCTTGTGCGCATTGTTGACAGACAATAAATCTGATCTACTAATTTATACTGGTTTACCATGCTTGTTGCTCGAAAAATGATTTTTAAAATTTTTTTATTTTTGCTTATTATTATAAAAGTTAATAAAAAAATATTTTTTAATTAAAAAAATTTAGCTTGATTTTCAAAAAAAATATTTTCTTATAAAATTATAAAATTTTAACAGAAAATACTTTTTGAAAGTTGTAAAAAGTTTTAAAATATCATATTATTTGTTAATTATATTAAATTTGATCCTCAAACTTTTAATTGTTATATATATTTTATTTTGAATATTTATTTTTTAATTTTATCTCTTAAAATTTAATTTTTATATTAATTATTATTAATTATTATTTTTTCTTATTATTTTTTACTAAAAAAATTTATCTATCAAATGTGGTCCTTGTTACTTATTTTATTTGAAATAATTTATAAAATGTTAACTTTTTCTTTTTAGATTTGATTTTTTTATTTATTTGATTTAAGATAATTTATGAAATTATATATTTTTAAATTTTATTCTCATTCAACCTTTTAATTTGTAACATTTGGTTATCATTATTTTAATAAACTTGAAAAAATAAAATATTAATAAGTTATTTTTTAACTTATTTTTTATGACATAATAAAATACTAAAAAATATTTTCTAATTTATTTTTCATTACACTACTAAATATTAAAAAATAATTTTTTTATTTTTTTTTTTTAAATTTACTTTCTGAAAAAAACTAATTTTCTGCATTAGGTAAGGAATTTTATACAGCTGTATTAGCAGCCGCTTGCTACTCAAGGAATTTGGTGGATTTCTACCTTGGTCTTTGAAATCATTCTACCGCTAATAAGTTACATTCTACAGGTGTTTGCATTGTCTAGTTAGACAGGTGTTTGCATTGTCTAGTTAGATTTTTGCTCTGGTTTAGGCCAAGGAATTTATCGAAGGGATCGTAACTTTACAAAAAGTTCCAGAGTCCAAGGCTTACAAGGCCATCGTCTCATCTGTTCACATGAGTATTTATTGACTTTGTAGGACATCAGCGAGGGCCAAAAGTCACCAGCTTCTCAAGCTGGAGTGCCTCCAGTCAGACAAGAAACCAAGGGCAGACAGATGAACACCGAATTACCTGATATTAAGCAAGAACTTCCTGTACTTCTAGGCGTGGCAAGGTCACCAGATGACATGGAGACAAGCACCTCAAGAACCCAGAGTTTGGATGTGGAATGCTTACTTCCCCATCCTGAGCATTCTACAAATTCAAAATCCAGTGACTGCCATAACGCTCCATCGAGATTGGACCCATACAGCAGATGGGTTAAACGTCTCAAACCAAGTGCTTCAGATTCTTTTGGTTATGGTACTAAAAGTTCAAAAGTTGAAGAAGCATTATCCCGTCGGAAATTTAATAAGTTGATCGGCAAAATGCCAAGACATGGGAAAAGTATTTCAGAACCAAAGAAAAGCAATACTTGCGGTAAAGAGCAGGCGGTGACAGATCAGACTGCAGAGTCACCTAGGAACGCTAAATCCTATTCCACTTACTTGGCAAGGAAAAGTCAAGAAATAACACTCTCTCATGCTTGGGTTCAGAGGTGGTGTCATAAGCCATCTGCATCTCCAAAAAAGAAGCCCATGGCTGTGGTAGTTTCTGAGCCAGAATGTTCAGTGGCAACACTAGACTTCCAGAAGAAGCAGTTTGCTAGCATTGCTGCTATGGCTCTGATGGGGAAGGCCATGAATGGTTTTCGTCCATGTGAATTCAGAAAACGGGGGTCTTCTGTCATCTGGAATACCAGGGGATTCAGAGATGAGCTTTCCTGAGAAAATGCTAGGATTGAAGAGCAATACAGGCAGCCACAGCATGTGCCGGTTATCCTAGCAGTTGACATTAGTGCAACAAGTTGAAATCTTTATCCATCAATCCTCCATCAGATCAGTAGACTGGAGATGGAGTCTGTAGAGCCTGAATGTTGCTTTGTTATGTATCCTGCCTGAATTTGTTTATATTTCCTGCTTTCCACCAGTGATCAGATAAGGCATTGTGGATGGATCTTATGTGAGATTTGGAAGAGGCCTTGTTTCATCAATGTAGCCATTTAGGTTGAGAAAGGGGCAACCCAGCCCCTGCTGCTTCACATTGCAAATCTTAAAGAACATGGCCACATTCAAGCATGTCACCTATTGATCCTCCATATGCACTGCAAGCAAACTGGAGTAATGCTGTAATACCTGGAATCAGAAACTAAAAATAAAAGATTTAAAGAATGGAAGGGATTGTGCTTCGTCAAATGTAGATGCGTAATAATCGCATATCCATGTACAGTTTGCATGCAGAAATATATCAGCAGACCTCACATCAGCTTTGGTTTTCACGTGTACACAAGTTTGGTCTTTGACTTTTGATATTTTAATATGGTTTTTGTGGTTAGACATTTATGATATCATTAGTTTGAAAATGGAAGAATAATGCTTGACTAGGTATGAAAGAACAACGAACTGGTTGAGCGTTCTTCCTTCCTCTCTCGAACAGTAATTCCCATTCCTCTCTGAGCTCTGGTATACAACTGCATTTTTTAGAGTTCATCTTCTAAGAGGCAGGCAACTGTAGGTGCACATCATTTTAGGTTTGTTCTTTAGTATGCTGCTTGTATGTCTTGTTACCTGAGAGAATACTGTAAACAGGTTGTGGCTAACATCTGCCATGATTTCTCAAACCCTATTCGTCAAGAGAATGAGAATGTATGTGGTGTAATGAAGCTAGTGAAACAATTTAGATGCCCTGGGATTACTGCACAATCCCTAAGTCTTGCCATTTTGTTCCAGGTTTTTTAAATGTGAGCTTGTTTAATTTTTGGTGTCAGCAGAGCACGTTGTTCAGGAAGGTGGATTATACTGAACTGGGGGTGCACCAAAAAGCCTGTGCCATAGTGGATTTGTTGTACTCTTCATATTTATCTCTTGGTTATGCCATGAGCCGGGGGCTAAACATAAAATGCAAGCCTTCCTTTTAGTTCAGTGAACCTTTCCCTTAAGATGTAGCTCTCTTCCAAGTTTTGATAGAGCAGTTCTGATCCAAAAAACTTGTGCACAATTTATACTACTTTGAATGGAGTTGCTCCCTTTGGTTCCCTCTCTCACACGGAATGAGAATTCAGGAGGGAAAAAACAGTTATACTCTGAATTAAAAAAATAAATCAAAATTCATTGCTTTATACAAGTCTATAATACTTGGCATGAACATGTGAGAGGTTTTTGTTCATGTTTTACGTGCAAACAAAAATTAAAGCTAGGGAATTATGTAGCTGTTTCCTGACTGCCAGTTATGAAGTAGCTTTTATAGAAAGGACCATATCTTGCCTGGACTTGAAGCTTGGATATCGAGATAATATCCAATGGCCAAAAGCCGACAGTGTCAGCATCAGGGAACTCAATGATCACAAATGACAGTTCCATTCTTAACTTGGCACCCTGTCTGTTCTAGAGCAGATTCAAAGAAACCACCTCCATGAATATTCGAATCTATACATGGTGGGGCAAATTGAATGACGACGTCTCTCAATGTCAGCAAACCTGCTGGCTGCTGTGCATCATTTACTAGAAAGCAAAAACAGCCTTTGGTCTCCGCCAAGTCTTTCATGGCTTGCTTGAGAGTGTTGCTCTTTTTGGTACTAACTGGCGAGTCCATTTTCGGAAGGAAGTTGTTTCTCAATTGAAGAGCTCCGGCTGCGAATAGTGCCCCCAGGTCCCTTTCAAAGGTGCCATCAGAGTTTTCTTTTGCAGTTTCTGTGTGAATGAACTCCCCAGCAGTTAGCCTCCTGCGAGTATTTAAAACACGTCACTTTTTGGGGGAAATGAATAATAAAGGTTGAAGAAATGGTCCTCCAAACCTACTTTCTGTCACCAAGTATTTCGTTATTCTCTAACAAAAGATAAACATCACTGTTCCTTATGCAACCGATAACCTTGTTATTTTCACGATTCACCACAGCAACTACGCCACTTCGGCTTTCTCGCAAAATATGAAGAGCTTCTGCCAAGCTTCGATCTCCGTATACAAGATCAACACGCTCTTCGTTTCCAAAACTGTGCAAGGAAAAAGAAGGGTGAACAAGCAGCTTAATGGTTTACAGCTCCAAACAAAAAATGAGCTGAAACATTAATTATCGAGTATTGTTTTTGGTCAGGTGTACCGAAACTCAGATAAAGCCTTGTCTGCAATGCTATCAAACCATTCTAGCCCACTTGATTGAAGCAAAAGCTGTATCACTGCATTCTAACAAAAGCATCGCAAATTATTTACCATCAGAAAAAAAGACCTGAAATGTCATCACAATTACTTATCCTCCTTATTTTCAATCGATCAAAACCAGGTTAGCTTTCAACAACTATAGAAGAGCAACAGTAAAATCTCCAAAGATTTGAATCAGATGATGGCACACACAACATTAAGAAAGAACAAGTTTCAACCTGTGTTACAAAACCAATGCCCTGAAAGCTGGATCTCTCTATGACAGGCACAACTTGCAGCCGGTGGTGGTTGGAGAGAAGCAGCAGAACGTGAAATAGTGTGTCATCCAAGTGTACAGGGAAAAATGGATCCCAAAGGTATGACTTGGCTAACTCCCCAACCTGATAAGACAGCACAAAACATAACCATTATTTATCCAATAAAACTTAACATAAGCCAAGAACATTAACCATTTGAATGCATCAAAAACTACTGTAAACACCTTGTTAAAGCCTTCATTGTATCATAAGAAAAGGATACCTTAGTTTGTCCAATTTGAGGATTATCTTCAAGCATGGTGAACATGCTACTTTTTCCATTCTCATCACCGTCAGTCCCTCTGGTTTGCATATGAGCCTTTTCACATTCCTTTAAATTTCAAAGACCGCTTAATATGGACATTAAGTGAAAAAAACTGCAAAATTTGCATTTGTTCAGATGGTGAAGGTCTCAAGTTATACCTCAAGAGCCCAAAGAACCATGCCAGCTAAATCTATGTACCCCACATACCGATCCGAAAACCTTCCAATAATGGTATCAGGATCTACAACATCAGCTATAGGAGCACCAGAAACATTCTTCTCAAACAACAAATGTATCGCATCTTTTACTCTATCCTCAATTTTCAATTCCACAACTAAAAAAGAGTACACACAACACAGATCATCATACATTCGATTTAAAACTATTATCAAAACTAACCATATTGAGAGGGAGCAGAAGATTTCGAGTACCGGGAGAACTTTTTATGCCAGGGATAGAACTAATGGGGATGTGATCAAGAAACATTTGAAGGGCACTACCAGAATCAATTTGGTGGTGTTTTTGATCAGCCATGAAGTTGGAAACTAGATTCTCCTTTTTATCCACCAAGCTAAAACCTTCTGGCTGCCTCATTACATCCTCCAATTTCTTGAAGTCCATCATCTTTGATTCTAGCATTGTTAGATTAATTTCACCGCTCTTTTCCCTGTCTGTCAATGCTTCTGTTTCTGTTTCTATATCTTTATGTTCCATGCATATTTAACACGTTGCATTGAAAAGAAGCTCCCAGGTGTAACTGAAGGAAATTCTTGCAACCCCTGAATTGCCACGTAGCAACTCAAGGACTCGGTATTTAAGGGGTTCTTGACCACACTGTTCGAGGGCAAAACACGACAACAACATTGTTTCGTGTGCCATAATGTTAGATTGATTTACCTTGTAAATCTCTTTCTACAGTGAACATAAACACGAAGAAGGTGCATCAATTACCATTTTTTTTTAATATACCAACGTAGTTTGAGTGTAGAATGATCTATTTAAGATGAGTTAGAGAGACTTGATTTCTTTAAGTAAAAGTTTACGCTTTAATTTAGATGTAGATGATGTAAAAAAATAAAAACAAGAAGATGGCAGCAGCCTCTTTTAATTTGATGTGGAAGCACAGAAATGATCCAACATTGCACTTCATTGCTACACTTTCTTCCATGAGATCCAATGTCTAAGCTATTCCAATATATATGGTAAATGTAAGTTTTATTGCAAGCATTTAGAAGGCTCATTTCATTATATCTGACAAAATATAATTTTTTTATAGTCTCTTATAAATACTAGCACCAAGTTGACCCAAAGCACTAACTAGTTAGCTCTTTGATTTCTTTATGAACTTACATCAGATCATAACTTGGGCTCTATTTTTACAAGCAAGGAGGGATCTTGCAATTTACGTAGGATAAAGTAGGAGCAGCTTGCTTGCTTCTTCTTTCGCGTCCAAAATGCTGCATCGGATTCTTTAACAGGCACTCAGAAGTGCTTCAAAATGTTCTCATCTCAACACCAACTTGAAACCAAGTCCTTGATAAATAGTTGAGATCCATCATCTATTTAGATAACTGTGCCATCCTCTATTGTTGCCTTCTCCGATATGATGGTGATTCCAGACCGAATGTAGAATCCTTCTTCTTCCCTATCTGCTTCTTGCACACCCTGCAAAACCAAAGCATTGAGATATATGCATGCAGAAATTTGCATAAGAGTCCTACTGAGGACTCCGTATAGGGGCATAGTTCGCAGAGAGGTTACTTACGTCTTTATTCATGATGATAACATCTTTCCCT
>NW_011499847.1:2775056-2778384 GCF_000495115.2 Populus euphratica | reverse complement strand
GTCTTTATTCATGATGATAACATTTTTCCCTATCTTCGCATTTTTGTCAATTATACAATTCCTTCAGAGAAAAAAACCATAAACTTTTTGTCAGAAATCACCATTTCTATACCCTTGTAGTCTAATTAAAGAAGTACAAAAAAAAGAGGAGGGGGAAGAGGATGGCATCCATATATTTCGTTTTAAGTTCATTTTACTTTCCAATACTGGGTCCAGTACCTGATTTTTGTGTTCCTTCCTACACCAATTGGGACTTCACCCTCTGCCAGAAGAGAGGCAATTTCAACTTCAGTTTGGTAGCAGTCTGCCCCAAGCATCACGGTATCCTGAAGACGAACAAAAGAGAGTAATTGTTACTCGTTCACGTATCCAGAAAAGAAAATATAAAGAACGGAGAAAACGCCGATGGGTCACCTTTAACTCAACACCATAATCTAAACGTGAGCGTTCGCCGACCACAGAGTGTTCCACAGTGCATTCTCTCAAGAAACATCCATGGGAGATTATTGCATTGACAATCTGAAAAATCCGACTAAAACATCAGAAGGGATGTAATTCATTAAATCCACAAAATGGATCCCAAAGTATACCAGCATACCCGGCATTTGTCAAATTTGGTCGGTGGTGAGAATCGAGGAGATGTGTAGAAGGGTGTCTTTGGGTCATAAAACTCGAACTTCGGAGGCTGCAGAAAATATATTGTAAATGAAAAACATGATTCTTGTCTCAGTGAAAAGAAATTCAAACATACATACTTGAAATAATATGGAATGCTAATTATAAATTGCGGAGGCATGGAAATCCTGATGGCTATGCCTATATTGCATCAGGAGTCAGAACTCTCTGTAAGGCAGTCATGCTTCAGATACCTTCTCATCTTATATGATTACAACAGCATGTTCGACAAAAAATCAAGAGAGAAGGTGCCCAAATTCATTGAAAGATAGAAAAACTAGCAGGAAAAAAAATATTCTTCAGGTGACATTAGCTGCTACATTTCTATACCCTTTCGATTTACATGATAAGTATGAGATGCCATAACCGGAAAACTAACCTCTTCAGCGAGGGCCAAGTTAGCTTCATAGAATGACTTTATGGTTCCTATATCCTCCCAGTAGTCTTTGAAAATATATGCCTGCAAACAAGGTTACATCAGCATTATATATTCTAGTGGACACATACTTGGTCTAGACAGTAAAACGAGCCGAATATGAAGAAGCAAATAGCTCAAATTTTTAGTTCTTCCTCGTAAGCACGGTTATTCTTCCGATACACTTCGGTAGAAAAAATAAGCAAGGTGGGTGGAAGGATTTGTACCAGGCTGAAAAATTATCCTTCTACCAGAACAGATATAGAATATTTTAATATTTCTCTTACTTGGACATTGTGCTCCATTACAGCTGCAGGAATGATCTCAGATCCAAAGTCATTCGCTGTGGGATATCTCCACCTCAAAAGTTTTAATAAAAGATCTGTTTTAAACACATAGACCCCCATTGATGCAATATAGGGAGACTTCATGGCGTCTTGCGGAGACAACCCTAGACGAGTAGTATCTGCTCGCTGCATCAAACAACCAAAATATATTAACAAAAAAAAAAAAACTAATTCCTATAGTAACTTTACTGTGCACACAGAATCAGATTATTATTTGTTGTAATTGTAAAATTACAAAATTGCCCTTAAAAAAATCAAAGGTTAGGATTGTCCTTTTATCATAACTGTCAAATCTGTCATTTCCCAATTTTTTCACAAAAAATAACTACTCGCCTTGAAATAAAATAATGTAAAGATTTTAGCTTAGAAGTGTTTTTATCCATTCATCTCTATTGAAATAGTGTAACTATTGGAGACAAACAATTAATTCTCTCGTAAGATTTTTTTTTTGGGTTTGGTCATACATTAGTTTTGTTATAGATTTAAAGATTGTATAAGGAAATTATTGTAATTGTGATAAAGCAAATATTATTAAAAAAATCTTTAAATGTTCATGCAATGTTTATAGAAATATCCAGTCGTCAAAAACTACCATCTATAATGGTGTTTAGAAGATCTTGATATACTTTTCTTTATTCTTTTCTTTTCTATCTTGAAATTTGCACCACCTCTGTAAGATTTCAAAGCAACTATTTCTTCTCTCTTTTTTTTCATATTTAGTTCTCATCATTTTAGTTGCTATTTTTTATTTTAGAATAACCTATATAATCATAAATTATTTTCAATTTTACCCTTATTTTTTTAATTTATAAATAATTTATCAAATTATATTTTTTTCAACTTCATATCCTATTATTTTTTTAATATATAGATATCTATCAAATTACAAATATTTTTTAATTTCATTCATATGAATTTTACTCCGCCCACAACAGAAAAGTAGTGATAAATCTAGTTTGTAACTAAAATTCAAGTCATTCAAAATGATCTGAATCTGATAGTCCTTGTATCACTACAGCATTAACTAATTACGTAAGGAAACCAGATGATCAGAATTTCAGATCCTATATAGAAATTAGGATGTTGTAGCAGTCTTAAGGCAAATGATAGAGATTTACATTTTTCTGATCCTACATTTGAAAGAAGATGAAGCCTGGTGTCATTTTGCTTTGTTCTTCATAATCTTGTGTTACTTACTTTTTAGAAGTATAAGCAGGGCATGCATGTGGATGCAGATTCAAGGGATGCTATTACAAAAGTAGGTCTAAACATATGAATTTTGAAATTCTCACCATTTCTCTCAATTCAGAACCCTTTGGCTTTTCAGTGAATTGGAAAATTTGGCCCCTGCCGTCTATCTTCACCAGTCCATAATCTGATGCCCGGCTACAAAGTAGTCAAGACGAAATGTTATAGGAAAAAAGTTTTCCTTAGAATAAAGAAACCAAGAAAAAATATCACTTGAAGCACAGCTAAAGGCTCAACAGACCTCTCGCCCACAGCAGCACATGAAATTGTAAAATCAGCATTGCTATCGATATGATGCTGTTGATTCATAGCAAACAGGCAAGCCAGAGTTTAAGAAAAAGTTAAATATATTCAAAGTCCATGTCATTAGAGGAATAACGGCATACTTGCACGAAGTCCATGTAATCCATTCGGTAAAGGTGATCTCCAGATAAGACAAGTATATTCTCAATGTTCCTGTTCTTGGCATCCTACAAGAGCCAACATAATTCATAAGACTCCAATTCAAGCGGCTGAAGAGTAATGTGGAGTACAGTTACTTATATGAAGATGAAAATGGCCTTATAAGTATTCATATTCACCTCAAAAACCCATGTAAATTGCCTCACGGCATCTGCTGTTCCTTGGAACCACTTCATTCCTG